>NW_021832552.1:5000-45000 GCF_006345805.1 Octopus sinensis | reverse complement strand
ATAAATACATGCATGAATACATACAACATAAATATATATATACATATATATACATATATATACATATATACATATATATATACATATTATACATATATATATATATTATATCTATATATATATATAATAGATATATATATGTATATATATATATATGTATATATTATATATATATATATATATATATATATATATATATATATATATATATATATATATAATATATATATATATATGTGTGTGTGTGTGTGTGTGTGTGTGGTGTGTGTGGTGTGTGTGTGTGTATGTATGTATGTATGTATGTACTTTCCTCAGTTCGCTTTCTGTTGCATACATGTATACATAGCTTTGAGCCGTCTAAATCTGGAAACACATTGCGGCTATTGCTATACTGCTTACCAACTACTTCTTGCAATTTTGGCTCCTGCCCAGCTTTTCATGCGCTCTGCCAGCCGACTAAACTAAATGTTCTTTTGATTGGGTGTTTGGTTACTTGTTTGATTCAGTATTCTATAGTTCTTCATCTCGCTTATTATCCTTTACCTACAAAATTATCGATAGATATTTTTTTAGACGCACGTTTGCTTGCGTTCGAGAACAGTTAAGTTGAAGTCAGAATCAACTTTTATACGTAATAAATTTTGTTCTCTTTATGAGAGTAAAGTTTCGCTGGTGATTGCTTAAGCAAACGGACAATTTTAACTTGCCATCAATGGCGGACCTTCAAAAACGCTATCAACAAATCATAATTCACGCTAGCATAATATTCATCAAAAATTTGAGTATGGAAAACATTCTTACAGAGTTTTGCTTGGTACATCTTATCAAGGTACTCAGTAAAACTAGAAGGGTTGCCATGCTGTTGGTGCACCTAAAGAGTCCGCTGTACCCTATGTTGTGTCCGTTTGAGCGTCAATCACTTTGTAGAGTACACGAGGTTTATTTTATCATGGCACTAACAATAGAACAGTTTCTTTGTCTCCTGCGAGATTAAAGAGTTTCCTTCCTTTTCAAAGCCATTATGATCTGGTGTGAGAATAGACAGGATGACTGAAAGTGTGGGAAAACAGAGAGTATAAATATGTGGGGCGAAAAGGGTAATATCTGCCTGTCCAATTTTGTCCCTTACAAGCCTTCTAACACCCAATTCTATCTAAACTATTCTTTCACTCGTCCCACCCATACCAAATCTGCCGTACCATTCTCTCAATTCCCTTGGCTTCGCTGCTTTCCAGCATCGATTCAGATTTCGAAACAATGTGATAGAATGTGACAATTCTTCCTGAGGGTATCCTCAACCGTTTGTGAACTCTGCACTCCGCTGTGACCAAGCCATCGACTACATCACTGCTCTTCTACCATTTCCAATAACCTTTTAGCCGAATTCTACTCTCCCTCTTTTTTCAACTCTCGTCCACCCTCCCATAGAAACACACTCATCTTTAACATCCAAATTCTAATTTCTGATCCATCAACCATTCTGCTATTTTCCGCCCTTACTCTCTTCACCCACAAAACAAGAAAGGAACCACGGTAACCCACGAGTAAGAAGCTCGCTCGTACCCAGCTATACACAGCAAGATACTTGTAAATGCATTCGCCGACGATGCAACACTTCAACACTTATGAGACCATATTGGAGTACGGGATTCAAGCCTCTTCTCTTTATCTCCTCAAAGACATACATCATCTCGAAAGAGTCCAGAAGCTGGCTACCCGCATGGTTCTTGATCTCAAGCATTTGTCTTATGAAGAAAGGCTGAAAACGCTCGACCTTTATTCTCTAGAAAAACGCCGCCGCCGTGGTGATCTCATTCTCGCTCACAACATCATAAGCGGAAAGTGTAACCTCTCGAAAGAGCTGTTCTTCACTTCTGCTCCAGAGCGTCGGCTACGGGGTCATTACGAAAAGCTCTATCTATGGCGATTTAATCTCAGTCGAAGGAGAGGGGCTTTCTCCGTCCGGGTTGCGGATCCGTGGAATAAGCTGCCGGACGAGATAGTTCAAAGTCTCTCTTGACCACAAATGGCCTGAACTCTTTGTATGACCATCCTCCCTGTACATAACTCCCTGTCCCCCTACATGGCCTTGCTTCTGCTTTTTGAGCCAATAAAAATTAAATTAAATCAAATTAAATTAAATTAAACTTGTCCCAGTATCAACAATACTACAACCATCAACCGTTTCTAAGCCACTGTATCTCATCGTCCCAAATCTCTGATACGCATCTTCGAACATCATATTGTGCATCATCTGAAAACTTTTCGGTGCACTCTGGATTGATGAAACGAGCAGTCGCCTTGCTGATTGCTTCCGCAGACTCATTCTCTGTACACTGCTATGCATTCCAGGATAACTCGTTGCCATCTAACTTAGCACAACGAACCATTTCCATTACACATCGGTGTGCAGTATCTCTACATATCCTGGATCTGCACGTTTGAGTAAACGGAATTAACAATATTTCCTATTCAAACTCGGAGCCATGGCACCGACGAGTTTATTTGAATGCATTTTCCTTCTACTCATTTATCCCCTCCTAATATTGTAATCCTGGTTTTATCCTTCAGCAACCCTCTAACCTCAAATTTTCCCTTCACCTCACATTTGTTATCTTCTGTCCCACTTTTTATTTCCCTTTCCTTTTTCCCTATCACACGTCTTTCCTTTCAACTATCACTCCCAGTCCACGTAAGCACATTCACACTGTTTTGGGTATCCCATCAGTTGCAGCCAATCATTCAAAAGTAGAGGAAACAAAACACTGCTGCCTTTAATCTCCCAATCATTTCAATTCTGAATAAGGCCTCTGTCCGAAATGTTGGTGACTCCACTCCCTACAGTCATTCGACTTTACTCTATCTACCACTCTTTTTAAATCTGTCTATCTATCTATCTATCTATCTATCTATCTATCTATCTATCTATCTATCTATCTATCTATCTATCTATCTATCTATCTGTCTGTCTGTCTGTCTGTCTGTCTATCTATCTATCTATCTATCTATCTATCTATCTATCTATCTATCTATCTATCTGTCTGTCTGTCTGTCTGTCTGTCTATCTGTCTGTCTGCCTGCCTGCCTGTCTGTCTGTATGTCTGCCTGTCGATCTTAAACCTATATATATGCATGCATGTATGTATGTATGTATGTATGTATGTATGTATGTATGTATGTATGTATGTATTTACGTTCGTGTGTGTATGAGTGTGTATATGTGTGTGAGTGTGTGTGGTGTGTGTGTGTGTGTGTGTGTGTACGTGTGTGCTACGTGCTTATTCGCAGGCTATACTTTCCTCCCGATTCCAAAGCCAATAGAAATAGCAAGACAAGTTTATTGGAACAGAACTATGCATAAAACGAAACAACATAAAAGAAACTACCAAGTTTCTTTATTTTATTTCTGTATTTCTTTTGGTTTATCCTGCAATTACAGTTGGTGCATTGCTGAGAAGATCAGCTTTATCTCAGCAAATGCCCTTACAGAACAAGCTCCAGATAACTTGGATACAGCAGAACACCGTATGGTGTGGTATGATACAATTACACAGTAGTTAACAAGTCACGTTGGTTAGTTGGCTATGGGTACATATATATATATATATATATATATACAACTTATAAATAAGGGCAGACGAAAAAATTTCTAATGCCAAATATGCCGAAAATTGGACATATTGTCCATTACCATATAATTTTTCACAATACGCACGCTACTCGAAAAAAAGCCGACAAGGGGAGGGTTCTCATGAACTAACCCTGGAATCGGTCCGATATGGTAATAATGGAATTTTTTAGAAATTTCTGTCTGATTTTTTTCGAGTAGCGTGCGTATTGTGAAAAATTATATGGTAATGGACAATATGTCCAATTTTCGGCATATTTGGCATTAGAAATCTTTTCGTTTGCCCTTATTTATAAGTTGTTTATAATTTTAACCTTTAAAGGTATTTTTTAATATGCTGGCCATTGACAAATTTTTTTCGAAAAAAATTTTATCCTACATTAATATATATATATATATATATATATATATATATATATATATATATATATATATATATATATAATATATATATATATATATATATATATATATATATATACAGGGTGTCCCAAAAAATGTATACACACCTTAAATAGTTGTAAATTTGTTATTCTTTGTAAGCCTAGTACTTATTCTATCGTTCTCTTTTGCCGAACCACTATGTGTATACATTTTTTGGGGACACCCTGTATATATAGCAATAAGAAAATGGAGGGTATCAATAGGTGGTTCATCAACTTTTAGACATTATATTATGTCAACTTATTTATTTATTTACTAAAATGACAATTACAAGAATATACATACATATAACATATTAGTCTTTACATATAAGATATAGAATATAGCAATATACAAGGATACCAGTAATTATTATAAAAAAACGTGAATATAAATTGGGAAAACATGTTTTTTTATAATAATTACTGGTATCCTTATATATTACTATATTTTATATCTTATATGTAAAGAATATGTTATACATGTATGTATATTATTGTAATTATCAGTTTAGTAAATAAATAAATAAGTTAACATAATATAATGTCTAAAAGTTGATGAACCACCTATTGATACCCTCCATTTTCTTATTGCAATATAAATTAATGGTAAAATATCTCTTTACCTTCACCCACCCATTTAGTACACTAGGTAACGAAATTGCAATGCAATAAAAAACACTTGTGTATTAATAATTGGGTATTCTACCAGTAGTATATTGGATAGATATTATACCTTAGTATGTTGGATTCACAAACTGCAACTTTCTTGGAGTTATACATAGATATATACATATATATAGCAGACGCCAAGTACCAAGCTTAAAAAAAAACTACTCACCAAGGCGAAATTTACATTTAACATTGAAACAATGAATGTTAAAAAATGCGGGGATCCTTGATGCAGAACCTGTGAATACATTGTACATGGTGAACAAATCCACTTTAAAAACAATGAGATTTTCAAGGTCAATACATACATGGATTGCAAGGCGAAAAGCTTAATTTACTGTGCAATTTGCCCACACTGTAAAGAGTACTATATTGGCGAAACCGGAACAGGACTACATGACAGAGTTCGTGTACACAAACAACAGATTAAAGACCCCTCTGTCAGAAACAGTACTTGCAGTGGACACTTCGTATCATGCAGAAAGGGAAAATACACAATATTTCTCTTATATATATGTCCAAATATAAGTGGATGACACTCACACTTTCAATCATATATCTTAATCTATATACACTTTCTCTCCTCAACTTTATCCTCCATATCTCTTTCTTACTTTCTTTCTTTCTTTCTTTCTTTCTTCTTTCTTTCTTTCTTTCTTTCTTTATTTATTTATTTCCGCCTGTCTGTCTGTCGCTCCCCACTATCTCTTTTTCTCTTACTGTATATACATATCTGTATATACATGCCTTGACCTAGAAAGGTTACGAACAAAGAAGTTCCGGTTGCGAGCAGAACCAGTTTTTTTTTTGTATAGAGGGCACTCCAGTTTTCTACGTGTTTTTTCCTGTTATTGCTCAGCAGATGTGTGATTTAAGATAGATATGCCTAGTGTTTCTTGTAGGGTAAGCAATCGCATAGAGGCGATTTTTGTGGATGGGAATGGGCAGAACAGATTCAGCCGAGTCTCTGTCTCCTTTTGTATTATAATGCAGTTGACTTTGTTTTTTGCAGCTTTCCGGAGTTGATGAAATAGATACCAGCCAGCCAGTACTAGAGTTAATATAACTGGATGTTTGAAGACGATTGATTGTATACGATTATAAATCATTGTACGGAGATACGTGTAATATAGATCTGTATGTATATACGTAAGTATATGTCGATAAATGTTCACACACTGGTAAATGCTCACAAATAGAAATCTCTCTGCGAAATCGAACCGAGATTTGTCGGGTAGATAGGAAGTTGTTGTAGTCAAAGCAATTACTAATTGTTTGTAATATAATAACTGTAAGTGCAACACTGCCTTTGCGGTGTCGTTTCCACATTCATTCTCAACAATACCTCGTGGTGGCCGTAATAAATTGTGGGCTAACTCCAAAAACCTACTTCTGTTATAGGATCTTTTCAGTTTGAACGGCAGTTTTTTCTAGCGGTGTCATATGAAATTGTCACCCATAATTATGACCCTAGTATCGATCTATTGCATTTCAATCTGTTTTAGAGTTAGGGTTAGGGGTGGGGGAAGGGTATCGTTTTTTCTTTACAAATATAAATAAACCCAATCTGTTTCTTAAACGAGGGACATATTCATACGGCACAGAATGTTTTTTTACCTCAATAGACGTCATTGATTGGTTGAAATTGCAGAAATTGAAGAAAAAACAACAACAAATATCTTACAAACTAGAATTTTCTCAATAAAGCCAAGAGAAAAAGATGTTTTATAAACGCATTCTACCAGTATACGAAGTTTAAAAATGTTTAGTTACGTGGAAATTATTTTTAAAAACTGCCAGTCAAACCGAAAAGATCCCTGCTATATTTTCATACCAAATGGTACCAGACAACACTTGTTACATTTACTATGAATAAACTTTGGTTTGAACTTCTTTTTAGAAATTACCTTAATACAGTTGGAAAATCTGGCTCTTTTTCAATAGATGGTTCTATCACATTTCTCATTCACATTCGCCCCTTCTCTCTCTCTTTCTTTTTCCTTCTCTCCTCACTCTTTCTCATAATACACATTTGCTATCATTCTACTTATCACTAACACATATGTACAGTCGGAGACAGTGCGCGCACACGCACGCGCACGCACGCACACACACACACACACACACACGCACGCACGCACGCACGCACGCACACACACACACACACACACACACACACATACAGTATGTATATATTATTTGTTGGTTACTCTTACTCGCTTTTCTCTTTTACTAGTTTCAGTCATTCAACTGTGGCCATGCTGGAAAACCGCCTTTAGTCGAGCAAATCGACCGCTGGACTTATTCTTTGTAAGCCTAGTACTTATTCTATCCGTCACTTTTGCCGAACCGTTAAGTTACAGGGACATAAATACACCAGCATCAGTTGTCAAGCGATGTTGGGGGGGGGGACAAACACACACACACACACATATATATATATATATATATATATATATATATATATATATATATATATATAATATATATATATATATATATATATATATATATATACATATACGACGGCTTCTTTCAGTTTCCGTCTACCAAATCCACTCGCAAGGCTTTGGTCGGCCCGAGGCTACAGTAGAAGACACGCAGTGGGACTGAACCCAGAACCATGTGATTCGTAAGCAAGCTACTTACCACACATCCACTCAAGTCAGAAAAAAGGCACACTCAATATTATCATTGGTTGAATATACATACATATACAGGCACACACACACACACACATGCACGCACGCATGCACACACACTCACACACCTACGCATAAGCCAGTGTTGTATCATGCTTGATGAATTATATCAAAAATTAAAAAAATACATAGAAAATACACTCGAGCGAGATCGTTGCCAGTGCCGCTGGACTGGCTCCTGTGCAGGTGGCACATAAAAAGCACAATTTGAGCATGGCCGTTGCCAGAATCACCTAACTGGCCCTAGTGCCGGCAGCATGTAAAAGCAACCACTACACTCTCGGAGTGGTTGGCGTTAGGAAGGGCATCCAGCTGTAGAAACTCTGCCAGATCAGATTGGAGTCTGGTTTGCCAGACCTCAGTCAAATTGTCCAATCCATGCTAGCATGGAAAGCAGACATTAAATGATGATGATGAGGATAGTAATTTGACAATGCGAGTTAATATGATTAACAAATGACCATGCAGGCATAAACACAAACACACATACACATCCCAAAATAAGATTACCTCATTTCATTATGTACACCTAACCGTTTTGATGTTGATGCATTGTAAAGCATTTGTAGAGTTTTATAAGCAAGAGATTTAACCCTTTCGTTACTGTATTTATTTTGAGATGCTCTGAGTTTCTTTTTAATTACTTTGAATATAACAAAGAATTTAGTAAAATAACTTAGTTATCATTCAGTTAGTGTTAGGAACATAAATTGTGACTAAGGTTTGATGGAAGATTTTAATTCAAAACTTAGAAAAACAAGACATCTGTACTACAAAGCCAGAGCCGGTTTCAGCCGGGTTGGTAACAAAAGGGTTAACCATGTACATTGCTACTGTCCCTAAAATCCTAATTTTTAGAAATGAATGCTGAATTCAATGCCAGTCTTGTTTCCTTCACTCAATCACCACACGTATGAAGAAAGCAATGAATATAAGAACACACAACCAGAATCCCCTGGTGGCTACAAATGTTGAGCCTAACAGCCCACTCAAGGTCTCAGATCTCTCTTTGCAAATGTACATCCTCAGCACAGCAACAGCTACTTCACAAATAGGGACTTTCTTCTTCAGGTCCATCGAATACTTCAGCTTTCAAACAACTTCTGATCCCTCAACAGAGCTCGGGTGGTATAGAATGCTGCTCCTACTTCTGGGAAGTGCTGCGGTTACACACATGCACTTTATCAGTAAAGTAACAACTCACGACAATTTTCGATTTGCCCAAGCATTAACCCTTTCGTTACTGTATTTATTTTGAGATGCTCTGTGGTTCTTTCAATTACTTTAAATATATATATCTTTATTGCCCACAAGGGGCTAAACACAGAGGGAACAAACGAGAACAGACAAAGGGATTAATTCGATTGCATCGACTCCAGTGCGAAACTGGTACTTTATTTACCGACCCCGAAAGGATGAAAGGCAAAGCTGACCTCGGCGGAATTTGAACTTAGAACGTAACGACAGACAAAATACCGCTAAGCATTTCGCCCGGCGCGCTAACATGGAATTTAGCAAAATAACTTAGTTATCATTCAGCTAGTGTTAGGAACATAAATTGTGACTAAGGTTTGGTGGAAGATATTAATTCAAAACTTATGAAACCAAGACATTTGTACTCAGAGTCAGAGCTGGTTTCAGGCAGGTTGGTATCGAAAGGGTTAATAATTAGTTTTCATGCATCTAGGTATCCTTGGGTAGTTTTCTCTAGTCAATCTGAAATCTTGTAGCAAATGGTTTCATTATTGATTCTCTGTTAAGGACTAAAATGATCAAAGTATGACCGAAATATATCCGAAGTTTATCACCATATATCTAAAGGTCAAACTCATTCCTTACTGCATTCTACTTTTATTTAACTACTTTTAGTTACTCTTTTACTCTTTTTACTCTTTTACTTGTTTCAGTCGTTTGACTGCGGCCATGCTGGAGCACCACCTTTAGTCGAGCAAATCGACCCCGGGACTTATTCATTGTAAACCCAGTACTTATTCTATCGGTCTCTTTTGCCGAACCGCTAAGTGACGGGGACATAAACACACCAGCATCGGTTGTCAAGCTATGCTAGGGGGGACAAACACAGACACACAAACACACACATACATACATATATATATATACATATATACGACAGGCTTCTTTCAGTTTCCGTCTACCAAATCCACTCACAAGGCATTGGTCAGAGAATGATTTTTCATTATTGTTGTAGTTTTATTTCAAATTTCCTGGAAAACTGTATCAATTACGCTAGAGGCCACTTTCCTTATGAAGTTTTAAGAGAACAGGCGTCTCTTGTTATTTCCCCCTCTCTTTGAAATTTCTCACGACACTCATTCAGCATTTTTAAATCCGTTTATACTGCACCCAAATCACTTTGAGACACTTCAATTCCACCAATGACACATGATAACTGAACCCGGCTTTTCTTTCATTTGATCAATGACAGCTGGGATAGTGTAAAAGGCTTTGTAGAAAGAAAAAAAGACCACAAGAGAAAATGAAATAATAAATAATATTTGTTGTTTAACCCAGATCAGACCCGATCAAAGGAACCTCTGATAAAAAGCACTTTAACCTGGATCCACATATTTTGGATGGGAGAGGACAAGGAATACATGGTCAAATGTTTTTTCAAGTCAGTAGGCAGTAATTTGAGAGGTATTTGCTTACTGTTTCTGGGAGATTGAATGATCTTTGTTGGGGAGAAGGTCAATTTTTATAAAAACAGTCAACTTATTTGGTTCATATATAATTACTGGTATGTATGAAAGAAATTTGAAATAAAATTGCATAGGAAAGGAAATGATTATTCCTTACGCAAGCAATAAGCCACAAATGTGTATAATAAACTAATTCTTGGCACATGTCTAATAATCCAGGGTTGGGCAGTACCCATAATAATTTTGGGGACTTTTGGGATTGATGGAATGAAGTTATTTTGAAACTGAAGACCCAGTCTGAATGATTGCAATAGAGTGGACCCTGCTAGGATTAAAAACTGGTGTTAAACCAAGCAATAGATTACTAAACTCTATATATATAAACAACAAAATGTCTGTCTGTGTGTGTTTGTCCTTTATACAAATCCACAATTTTTCAGTTAGAGGGCTCGCACTTTTTATGGTCATTCAAAACCGTCCAAGGATGGTTGTGCACATCTTTACATTTCCCCAGTCACCCCACAAAGCCATTAAAAAGTCAATAGAAGTGACTTTTTTGTGAATTTTCTATCCAAAACCCAATCAAAATGTCCGAAACTTGATACGCCAATTGAATGCCTGCTAGCTGTATGTGATTGGTCAGAGATTTGGACAGTACTCGCATGTATGTGCGCACGTACGCAGCTGTATATGCATGCACTAGCACTATGACCCGGCGTTGCCAGGTCATAGTGCTAGTGATTGATATAAAATAAATTTGAATCCAGTAGGATTTGAAAAGAGAATTTGATGAATCTAAATTGTGCAAAAACTATAAATGAAAATAACGTGCTTTTTTTTTTGCACTCGACTCAAAAGTTCTATATTTCAGAGATAATCATGAGATGCATACTTTTCCCAAAATTTTCATTAAGTAGCCTTAATTTCTGTTTTTTTTCAACAAAGAGCATTGTGGTGACGTGTTTCATCAAGGATATTGCCTGAATTCACTTGTATTAGTAATGTGAAATGTTTATAATATATGCAAATTGAAAACTATTTTTAATCCATTGTGACAAGAGAAACACTGAATGACCACAAAGACACATACAATATATGTATATATAGTGGTTGTGTTTGAGTGTGTGTGCATGTGCACACTCATATCCTCATTAATTAATGTTCATTTTTCTCAATGGTATGGGTTGGCAATCTTCATAACACAGTTTATGTGGGTTTGCAAAAATATTTGCACACAAAAGTACATAAATTGATCCTTAGAGCAGGGGCATAGAGAAATTAAAAACCAGCAGATAATTCCACCAGTTATACAATATGGATATAGTGTTTGATATTACAAAAGCACACAATTGTATTTAGACTTTATCTCTATACTATTGTATGGTGTGAAAAACTGGAAGATAAAAAAAAGTATCAGTCTCTCAAGTGTCACAAGGCCAGAAAGGGTATAGAGTTGCTTACTGCGACCCTGTACTTAACTGGTGCTTATTTTATCAATCCCTTGAAAGATTAATGGACAAAGGTATTTATCTGATGCTCTGCTGGTGAGGCATATGGTGAAACGAGGTCTCATACAAACCCAGAACATTGAGAAGAAATCAAATTATTATAGGAAATTAGGTCTACTGCTTTAGTGTTCCTGTCTTTTACTGATTTTTCTATTTAAAGATAAAAAATAAACAGGAGAGAAAGCTCTACCCATGACGCTCTCCTGAAACCAGATACCCAAAGGTTTGCAGCAGAGGTGACTCCACCAAACCACCAGAGGTGGTGTTAAATTTAGTCAACCATCGAAGTGGTAGTCTGTGGTGGAATTTGAACACAGAATTCAAGGAGTTGCAACGAATACAGCAAGGTAATCAGTCCAACGTTTTTACAACCTCTTCAATCCAACAACCTACACTGTTCAGCCGGGTTGGTAACGGAAGGGTTAAGCCAGCCAAATCTAGCCCCTTATGCTTATCCCACTATATCATTCCTAAAATTAAAGAGTTACATCATGGAAAACTTACAGCTATAAGATAATGCATAACTAATTCAAAACAGTGTGTAGAAATGAGCTTTACATTTGGTAGAATAACCTGAATACTAAAGGGCTAAGTATGGTTAGTTTACTCTTTACTCTTACTCTTTTACTTGTTTCAGTCATTTGACTGTGGCCATGCTGGAGTACCGCCTTTAATCGAGCAACTCGACACCGGGACTTATTCTTTTGTAAGCCCAGTACTTATTCTATCGGTCTCTTTTGCCGAACCGCTAAGTGACGGGGACGTAAACACACCAGCATCGGTTGTCAAGTGATGTTGGGGGGACAAACAGACACACAAACATATATATATATACATATATACATATATATATATAAATATATATATATACATATATACAACAGGCTTCTTTCAGTTTCCGTCTACCAAATCCACTCACAAGGCTTTGGTTGGCCCGAGGCTATAGTAGAAGACACTTGCTCAAGTTGCCATGCAGTGGGACTGAACCCGGAACCATGTGGTTCGTAGATGTAATGTGCCATGTACAGATAGAGCTGGTTCAGTTTGACAGAACTTTGAAAGTGGCTGGATATTGAAATAGTGTCAGCTGATGTGTAAAGGTCTAAGCTGGTATGTATATGTGGTTCAGATTGAAAATTTGTGCTGGTTAACCCTTTCGTTACTGTATTTATTTTGAGATGCTCTGCGTTTCTTTCAATTACTTTAAATATGACAAAGAATTTAGTAAAATAACTTAGTTATCATTAAGCTGGTGTTAGGAACATAAATTGTGACTAGGCTTTTTTTTTCTTTTGGTGGAAGGCTTTGATTCAAAATTTATGAAAACAAGACATTTGTACTGAGATCCAGAGCTGGTTTCAACCGGGTTGGTAATGAAAGGGTTAAACAAGAGCCATAAAAGAATAGGACTAAAGAAAAACAAGGAAGATGTTATAAGATCAAATCTCAGTGAGCTTTCTTAACAAACATGATACAAAAACTGCAACATGAAGGGATAACCTGTATGACAAACAAACATAGAAATAAAGACTATTTGATAAGGATAATGGGATCTTTTCGGTTTGAACGGCAGTTTTTAAAAATAATTTCCACGCAACTAAAAACTTTTAAACTTCGTATACTGGTAGAATGTGTTTATAAAACATCTTTTGCTCTAGGCTTTATTGAGAAAATTCTATAGTTTGTAAGATATTTGTTGTTTTTTTTTCTTCAATTTCTGCAATTTCAACCAATCAATGACGTCTATTGAGATGAAAACATTCTGTGCCGTATGAATATGTCCCTCGTTTAAGAAACAGATTGGGTTTATTTACATTTCTGAAGAAAAAAAAAGATACCCTTTCCCCCACCCCTAACCCTAAAACAGATTGAAATGCAATAGATCAATACTAGGGTCATAATTATGGGTGACAATTCATATGACACCGCTAGAAAAACTGCTGTTCAAACCGAAAAGATCCGGATAATGATATAGTCTGTTTACAGAAGAAATACAAATAAAGATTAAAGTTTTCTAATCAATATTTTATTGTAAAAAAATATACATCACTATAAACATATCACACGTGGAGAGGAGAGTAAGAAATCAACAGCATGAGTAGAAAGTGGTCTCCCCACAAAGTGCCGATGTTCCTTGAACATGACTACTTGAATACATGCATTGGCTTGTGGTGGGCAATAGCAATGCTATAATGGCTAAATTTGTGACTATTAAAATGATGAGAGCAGTTCAGTGAGACAAGATTATAGTTAAGATATTTCAAATTTATTAAATTCAAGCAAGTTTGAATAAAATTCATATCAATTTGTCAGTAAAACCTGATGATTTCATTAATACTTGTTTATAATAAACATGTGTTGCATATATATATATTACACATAACTATATATACATACATATATATACATATATATATATATATATATATATATTGTGGGTATGTTGATAACCATAAAAAAATACATATTATTCACCCAGCCACATTTATTGTTCACAGATGCTGTTTGTATAGAATTGTGCAGATAAACCTATATATATAGGTCTGTGTTCAAGAAAAAAATATTGGATTAATCAATCCAATCACATGAAAGATACATGGTAGAATTATCTGGACAGGAAATTATGCCACCAGTAGATAGATTTACCAAACTCATATCTCCAGTAACAAACAGTGCAATTTCATTTCAGTAGGTGGAATGCAAATACTAGCATATTTCAAAATATTAAACCCAATCGCTACATTTAAAATATGCATGTCAATATTGCTTTCCAAATGCTTCATTTATTCCATAAATAAAGAAATGCAAATCTTTTTATCTATGTGAAGAATATTCGGGACAAACACAGGAGTAACTGAAAATATTTGGTTAAGTGTAATTGTAATGAATATTGGTGGTAGCAGCGAAAATCATCAAGAAGAATTAAAAATTTAATTTCTTTAATCTTCAAATTGCATTCTGCTATTAAAGAAAATTTGTTTGTTTCCCTTCATTTCAGTTACTCAGTGAAATTGATGTTACATGTATGTGGAGAAATTGGTAGAAAGGCAACAAGGAATTAATTTTTCTTTAATTAATTAATCCAGAAATTAAAAATTTCCCTTTAAGAAAGTAGAGGCAGAGAAGCTATATATGTATATATAGACATATATATGTGAATGTGTGTGTATATACATATATATATATATATATATATATATATATATATATATATGTATATGTGTGTGCATGTATATATTATTGATATATATATGTGTATATTATATATATAATACATAAATATATAAACTGAGATATCACATTAACAAATTAATTTAACAATCATTTGAAGATAAAAGGAAGTTTTTCTTTCCTTCTTTGATAATCATCATCATCATCATTTAACGTCCGCTTGGACCTGTATTATTTTACAAAAAGTTTACAGTGCTTTATAACACAAGACATACTGGAGTGACATACCAACAATGATGATGCTGATATTTTTCTGCCTTTGTTAATTAGACAGGTCATTATTTTTTCCTTAATTTGATCAGATGTTTTAGGAAAACATTTAGGCTAATATTTTAGAGCTATAGAAATTCCTAATTCATACAAGCCACTTTGTATAATATGTTTCAAATTCTACCTTCCTTTCAGATTTGCTGTTGGTTTTTGTGAAAAATACTTATAACAGAGGTAACATTTTTCTAGTTAATGTTTAAGGTAGTAATTTAGATACAGACAATAATAGAAACCTTGATGAAATATTGATTGTCTGAACTGCCATAAGTATATTCGTTTTTTTTCTTTTCTTATTGTATTGTCAAATGAAAATATCTTTCACTAGTGTAGAAAGAATGCACCTGGTTTTGTTGTTTGGTAGGATTAGTGGGCACAACCGTCCCATATCAACCCCAAATGTGTCAAAGAGTTAATAGCCATCTAGCCCAACTAAGATCACACAAGCAATAAATATTACATAGCTCCATCATTAATTGGCTGGAACGTGCTTTTAAACTCACATGGACACAGCTTAGCTCTGGTTAGAATGAAAAAAAAAAGTAAAACAATTTTGTTTAGCATTGTGTGTTCATCTGCCAATACAACTGTCATCCAATAATCTATACCCTCTCTTTAGAACAGGCAGATTTTGTGAGTAACTGAGTATGTTGAAACACCATATTCCACCAAGTCTATCAGATGGACGGTATGGGGGAGTTAATGAAACTTACGAAGCTTCACCAATAGGGGACTGTTGTGTCCATACTATTCCAACTAGCAAATGTTGTATCAATGTCAGAACACTTAAAATCAATGGATGGTTTGGGATTTTCATTTGCATACGATGAGACAATGAGGTAGTCATTACCATAATTATTGTCCCAGTACTCTTTGTTATCAGTCCGGTAAGCAACAGCAAAGAGGATCTGCTTTCTGATATCAAAGTCTGTTGGTACATTCATCTCAAATGTGAACGTGTCGAAACGACTGCAACCGTTTGTGTTTAGGTAGGTAGCGTCAACATCTCCTGATGAGCTCCAAGAATCGAAAGTACATTTAATGTATACATGTTTCTCGAATGCAACATTTTTTACTTTTACTGTACCAGTAACTTGATAGTCTTTGAGAATTACATTCTCCAGAGAAACAAAGTTCTTTTCAACACGGTCTCTGAAAGCAACGTAGTCAGCTGCAGGTTGTGTGAAGCACAACTTTAATGGAGGTATGCTCGTAACTGAAGCTGATGATCCTTTTGTAAGGCTGGAAAGTATCTCTGGACGAACTAGGGGAGGAACATCCGAAGGTTCAGTCATAACACGAATAGTGGCCAAAGCAAAGCCAAAACAGTCTGCAAAAGATACTCTTTTCTTTTGTTTCCCTGGTGACAGGGGCCGTAGAGGTGAACGATTTACTGGGCTGGTTGGTTCTGAACTGGTTGGTTCTGAACTGGACTGTGGGCTGTCTGGGATGATAATTGGTTTTAAATCACCTGAAGCCTTCCGGCTCATACATTGTTCAATATAAAGAGGTGCATGGGCACAAAAGCTTCGTTCAGCACTGGAAAGCGGTTCACAGAAAATGTTGCTGTTAAGAAACTCCAGTCCTGTTCCAGGTGGACTGGAAGAAAGTATGTAGGTAGTGTAATCAACTTGCATCCCTGTGTTTGGCAGTAGGTGCACATCAGTTCCAAGCATGTTACTGGAAAAAAAAAAAATTAAGAAAATTCTTAGATATATAGATGATTCATGACAAACAAAAACATAGCAAAAATGAAATAAAAAAAGAACATCCATCATAATTATCCTGCCATCCACCCGACTGTGCCGGTGGCACATAAAAAGCACCATCCGAACGTGGCCGAAGCCAGCGCCGCCTTGGCTGGCTTCCGTGCCGATGGCACGTTAAAAGCACCAACCGATCGTGGCCGATGCCAGACTCCTCTGGCACCTGTGCCGGTGGCACGTAAAAAGCACCCACTACACTCGTGGAGTGTTTGGCGTTAGGAAGGGCATCCAGCTGTAGAAACACTGCCAGATCAGACTGGAGCCTGGTGCAGCCTCCTGGCTTCCCAGACCCCGGTCGAACCGTCCAGCCCGTGCTAGCATGGAAAACGGACGTTAAACGATAATGATGAACCCATTAAGTGAAAATCTGCTTTTCTCTGTCACTGTCGAAAGCATTTATCAACTAATATTCATGCCGTTCCACGTTAGCAGAAATCAGAGCCAAGTAAATTCTTCAGCTTTGAAGCTGACAATATATCAATGATGGACAGGATACAAGAATTTGGACAGTAAGAAATAAAAGATGGTGATAAGGATATACATTAACGACATACTAAAATGACAGAACATTTAAAAAAAGATCAGTGAAAATTCAAGTCTATTAATAACATCGAAATAATGTGAAGATGAAGTAGGATTAACTGGAGGAAATTATTAAGGGATTAGCAGGACAGGAAACAAATTGTTTGTTCTTTGATGGGTGTTTTATATAGGTCAGTGTCTTCTTACCTATTAACTGAATTCATTAGCCGGAGGGTCTGAGGTGTGTAAATGAGGCTGGGGATACAGTGTGTGTGTGTGTGTGTGTGGAGTGGGAGAGAAAAAGAAGAAAGTGAGAGAGAGAAGAGAAAGTGAGAGAGAGAAAAGAAAGTGAGAGAGAGAAAAGTGAGAGAAAGAGAAAAGGTGAGAAGAGAGAAAAGAGAAAGAGAAAAGAGAGAAAGTGATAGAGAAAAAGAGTGAGAGAAAGAGTGAGAGAGAGGAAGAGAGAGTGGGAGTGAGAGAGAGGAGAAACAAAGAGAGTAAGATTGAGAGAGTGAGAGGGACAAAGAGAGAGAGAGAGAGAAAGAGGGGGTGCAATTTAAATGTCAATGTTCCAAGCCTGTAGATTCTCCAGCAAGGGAGAAAAGATGAGATAACATTCTAATTAAAACTCAACTTTGACCTCTATGACCTTTAAAACTTCTCACCTCTGACCCACTTGACCTTTTCTTCTCTACAGGAATATCAAGCTTTTCACTAAAGTTAATGGGATTTTAAATTATATTCAGTTAATTTACTGAAAATAAAACCAACAGTTTAACCATATAGCTCTAGCATGGTCGCATCCGGCTTGGAGGACTTGAAAAAACCAAGGAGGCAATCCCTTCTCCAGAACAAAGAAACAAATTAGCAGCAAGCAGTAGAATAATATAGGTTATTTTTTTTTATCATTAACAACATTTTTAATGCTTTACTGGCACTTGTGCCCCGTGCTAGTAGGGTGCTAAGAGCACCATCCGAGCGTGATCATTGCCAGAGCGGCTAACTGGCTTCTGTGCCGGTGGCATGTAAAACACACCATTCGAGATTGATCAATAACAGTGTCACCTTACTGGTACCTGTGCCGGTGGCATGTGTAAAAAGATTCAAGTGAGGTCATTGCTAGTACTGCCTGACTGGTCCCCATCCCGGTGGCACGTAAAAGAACCCACTACGCTCTCGGAGTGGTTGGTGTAGGAAGGGCATCCAGCTGTAGAATCAAGATTGGAGCCTTGTGCAGCCATCTGGTTCACCAGCCCTCAGTCAAATCGTCCAACCCATGCTAGCATAGAAAGCAGATGTTAAACGATGATGATGATGAACAATACTCTCCATTGCTTCATGCTTCCAGCCAACTAATCATTGGCCAATAACATTTCTGATGGCAAGAATTACAAGGTAGTATTTCCAAATTGATGCAGAACAACTATCACAAGGGTCTTCATTTGCAAAGAAACTGGTTTCTTGTTTTCTCACAAATGTTTGGCCTCCGTGCTGTGGGCACGCAACAAACACCATCCGATTGTGGCCGTTCGCCAGCCTCATCTGGCACCTGTGTCGGTGGCACATAAAAACACCATCCGAAGACCCGGCAAGACTAGTCAGGCCATAACCCGTGGCCCCTACCTGGGACGTAGTCAGTCCACCTGTGCATACCTTCCTTCTTGTGACACTTGTGAAGACCTGTTGAGGCAAGTGAAAATCAAATCAAATCAAAACAAATCAAAATAGATGAACATCAATGGAATTTGTATCTTTGTGGTACCAGTGCGGTGGCACACAAGAAATCATCCGAACGTGGCCGTAGCCAGTACCGCATAGACTGGCCTCCGTGCTTTGGGGACGTAACAAACACCATCCGAGGTGGCCGTCGCCAGCTCATCTGGCACCTGTGTCGGTGGCACATAAAAACACCATCCGAGCGTGGCCGTCTGCCAGCCTCGTCTGGCACCTGTGTCGGTGGCACATAAAAACACCATCCGAGCGTGGCCGTCGCCAGCCTCGTCTGGCCCTGTGTCGGTGGCACATAAAATCACCCACTACACTCTCGGAGTGGTTGGCGTTAGGAGGGCATCCAGCTGTAGAAACACTGCCAGATCTGACTGGCCTGGTGCAGCCTTCGGGCTCCCCAGACCCCAGTTGAACCGTCCAACCCATGCTAGCATGGAAAACGGACGCTAAATGATGATGATGATGATGTTTACATCCTTCACACACACACAATGTATTCATATGATGGCTTCTTCACAACCAAATTCCACTCATAAGTTATTCAGCCTGAGACTTTGGTGGAAAATACCTTCCCTAATGGGCTGTGCAAGGAAATTTAATTCTGATCCAAGTGGTTGTTAAGTATAACGCCTGTGTTCAGATACTGCAGCAGAATGTAAAATCATCATCATCATCATCATTTAACGTCCGTTTTCTATGCTAGCATAGGTTGGACAGTTCAACTGGGGTCTGGAAGCCATGGAGGCTGCACCAGGCTCCAGTCTGATTTGGCAGTGTTTCTATAGCTGGATGCCCTTCCTTATGCCAACCACTCTGTGAGTGTAGTGGGTTTTTTTTACGTGCCACTGGCACAGGGGCCAGAGCAGGCTGGCAAATGACCACGATCAGTTGGTGCTTTTACGTGTCACCGACACGGATGCCAGTCAGGCAGCGCTGGCATCTGCCACGTTCAGACAGTGCTTTTTACGTGTCACTGGCACGGGTAAAATATATACACAATTTTCCAAACACATTCTCATGAGAACACAAGAATATAGCATTGGTAAATGGAATTTTAGGTGAATGAGTTCAAATCCAAAGCAAACATTTTGTAATATTTCTCTAAGTATATTTCTTCTCTTGGGTTTCAGGAACCAGAGACTGAGGAAAGTTTTCTAGAATTGACTACTCTCTGGACCATGAGAACAGCTATCTTATCCATCTAACAATACAGAAATCTGGATTAAGTATTTAATGTACATATATGATGATTTGAAGATAAAAGCAACTGCACACAGCTTTCTTAAATATGCATCACTTTTCATATCTTTGTTGAATGTCTTCAGATACTTTGCCCAAACTATATTCACAAACCAACATGAGAAAGATAAAAAGAAATCCTAATAATAGAGCAAATAAGGTATTTTGCAAAGACTAATATTGTACTACATAGTTTTGACAGACACTGTAAAATCTATGCAGTCGACTCCTTAAAGGATTTGTGAGCTTACAAGAGAGTGCTGAGAAGGGGTTGAGAGTTTTCTTAGAAACAAAATACTTCAAGCAGTTACAATAGTTATATTTTTGGGCGTGGCCGTTGCCAGTACCACCAAACTGGCCCTCGTGCTGGTGGCACGTAAAAGCACCCACTACACTCTCAGAGTGGTTGGTGTTAGGAAGGGCATCCAGCTGTAGAAACTCTGCCAGATCAGATTGGAGTCTGGTTCGCCAGACCTCAGTCAAATCGTCCAACCCATGCTAGCATGGAAAGTGGACGTTAAATGATGATGATGATGATGACAGTTCGATAAAATTAGTGAAGGGTAGAATATGAATTGGATAATGTGTTATCAGAAAGCAGAAACCGGATTGATGATGCACTAAGGTCTAAATATTTCATTATATAAATCCTTCCTTTCTTTAACAGTTTTCATAAAAATTTAACCAAGAAGCCACTAGTCTACACAAATATCTCAAACAAAGAGCATGATTGATGAGGTAGTATAAGAAAATATGAATAACAAATCAGTTCCCAAAATCAAATTAACTTTCATTAAAATAATTTGTTGTATTTTCTATTTGCAAAACATACAGAGGCCATTTGTAATACCCTATTGAGTGAAAGTGGGTACTGAGCAACAACAGAAGGTTGAGAACCACTGGTTTATAGCATTTCAAAGATCCCAACTGAATTGTTGTAAAGTCTAACATAATCTTGAGAGACATTGTAAAATCTAGCACAGAAGTGGTTGGCTTTGTATCATAACACACTTTGATTGTAAAGTTGAGGAATGGACTTAAGAATAGTTTTAGAAATTTTATTTGTGAATCAATGGGTTGAGGGACAGAGAGAAAGAGAGAGAGAGATAAAAAAATTGTAAACACTTACCAATGTTAATGAAACATATAATATCTGGCTTTTGTATCCACAGTGACTGGTTAGAGCCTGGAAGTATAAAAGAATGGGTTACATTTATTGGCCAGTTATACAAGAACTGCAGATTGGTTGAGGAAGGGAGGAAGTAAATTGGGGACTAATCAACTCATGAACATTATTACAATTGATTAGTATTTCTAGTAATTGTGGAGGTGATTAATAAATATTGGGAACAACTACCACCTCCAGAAAGTTACTCTCCGACTGGATGTAGGAGGGGAATTTCTCTTCTAGAATGTCACAGACAATATAATTCTCTTGCTGGAGGATCAAAGTACAATTTTTTTTTTAGAGTTCAAATTCCGCTGAGGTTGACTTTGCCTTTCATCCTTTTGGGGTCGATAAATAAAGTACCAGTTTTGCACTGGGGTCGATGTAATCGACTTAATATCCCTTAGTCTGTCCTTGTTTGTCCCCTCTATGTTTAGCCCCTTGTGGGTAGTAAAGAAATATATATATATATATATATATATATATTTTAGTATGAAGAAATGTTTGTTCCACTCATTTCTGGTATTTATTAGAATCAACAAAGAAAGCTGCCAATGCAACATTTGATTTTTAAGAAATAACAGCCATAACTCCCTCTCTTGAAGAACAAAAGAATGGGTGGTCACTTCTGAAACACCCTTTATCTTACTTGCTGAATCAGAACAACAAAAATTAATATGGGGGAATTAATCTGATGTTTCTAATGAGTGGTCACAGGGACTCCCTCATAACTATATCTATATTTTGTTACATATGTAATCACCTGTTCTGTATGTCCAGATCAGTTCTGGTCAAAAGGCATTCCAATCACGACCATCCAGATTTTTTTTTGATTTTTCTAGATTTATTGTATCTAGGACTACATTATATAGTGTGTTCTTCCCTTTTTCTGATGATAGGATATAAGATTATACATTATTTATATATATAAATATATCTTACTCGTTTCAGTCATTTGACAGCGGCCATGCTGGACCATCGCCTTAAAGGGTTTTTTAGTCGATGCTGAACCGCTAAGTTACTGGGATGTAAACACACCAGCATCGGTTGTCAAGCATTGGTAGGGGACAAAGACAGAGAAAGGCACACACATATATATATATATATATACATGATGGGCTTCTCTCAGTTTCCGTCTACCAAATTCACTCACAAGGCTTTGGCCAGACCGAGGCTATAGTAGAAGACACTTGCTTAAAGTACCACGCAGTGGCACTGAACCAG
The DNA here is from genome assembly GCF_006345805.1 of Octopus sinensis. Taxonomy (NCBI): domain Eukaryota; kingdom Metazoa; phylum Mollusca; class Cephalopoda; order Octopoda; family Octopodidae; genus Octopus; species Octopus sinensis. The sequence continues at coordinate 22,263 of NW_021832552.1, read as the reverse complement.
GAACCATATGGTTGGGAAGCAAGCTTCTTACCACACAGCCATATACATGCCTATAGTCATATTTATGTTATTATCAGTGATGAGTATACCATAACTGAGGCAGCTTGGAAGTAGTTAACCTGGTGGTGTTTATTTAACTCACTGCTCTTCCCTACCTTCTCATCTTGAACTGTGAACAATCAGCAAACCAAAAAACAAACAAACGAACAAAAAAAAATAACAACACAGCAATGTCAAGCGTCTTATCTTCACATCTGGGATCTTTTCGGTTTGACCCGACAGTTTTTAAAAATAATTTCCACGTAACTAAACACTTTTAAACTTCGTATACTGGTAGAATATGAAATCTTTTTCTCTTGGCTTTATTGAGAAAATTCTATAGTTTGTAATTTTCTTCAATTTCTGCAATTTCAACCAATCAATGACGTCTATTGAGATTTAAAAACATTCTGTGCCGTATGAATGTGTCCCTCGTTTAAGAAACAGATTGGGTTTATTTACATTTCTGAAGAAAAAAAGATACCCTTCCCTCCACCCCTAACCCTAAAACAGATTGAAATGCAATAGATCGATACTAGGGTCATAATTATGGGTGACAATTTCATATGACACTGCTAGAAAAAACTGCCGTTCAAACCGAAATGATCCCATATGTGTATCATTTATGAATTGCATAAGTGACTGTATTTTACAAAACTGCTACATTATAATCAATCAATTATTTAACTGTTATATTTTGAAGTGGAGCCTCCGTCAATTTCGACGATAAGAATTGGGTTGTCCTATCAATTGAATGACGTACTCTTCTGGATTAATGTGTAAATGAATATTATTCAGATCCTTAACGTGATTCCCAGGAAATGTCACACTATGTTGACAAGGTTGGTGCTTTTGAACAACAGGTACAATCCATCCGACTGTCTCCCACACAATTTCCGGCTCCCCAATTTCACACACAAAGTCTGCCTCAACCCATTGCTATGGTAAAAAGATACTAGCCAAATAAGGTGGCGAGCTGGCAGAAACGTTAGCACGTTGGGCGAAATGCTTTGTGGTATTTCGTCCGCCACTGCGTTCTGAGTTCAAATTCCGTTGAGGTCGACTTTACCTTTCATCCTTTCGGGGTCGATAAATTAAGCACCAGTTACGCACTGGGGTCGATGTAATCGACTTAATCCATTTGTCTGTCCTTGTTTGTCCCCTCTATGTTTAGCCCCTTGTGGGCAATAAAAAAAAATACTTGCCAATAAAACCATGCGATGCGCGAGATCGAACTCGAAAACTCGTGATTACGAAGCCAACCTCTTAACCAGTCAGTCTACAACTAGTTTTTTCAGTTATTTATTTTTCTGTTTTTACTTGATTTTATCTGAGCTTCGGTTTACGTACCACCAAGCTGCTGATTCCTGTACGTACACCACTACCACTACCACGCTAACGATATCTAACGCTACCATCATCGCCACCAAGCTGCTGATTCCAGCAGAACTTCATTCCATTCTCTATGAACATATGCCAGCAAAAACAAATAAAATAATTCAGTCTCGTATTATAATAGCTGAACTATCCTTAGCTGGAGGTGGAAAACAATGTCAGAATTTGACGGAGGCAAATGAACCGGCAGAACTAATGTATAAAGAATGCAGCGATGAAACACTAGAATAATAATAACAATAGGTGTTTCTAAGTAGGGCACTTAGTCTGAGATGATCCCAATACGATAAAAGCCAAGTTGATCTCGGAAGGTTTTTAATTCAGAACGTAAAGCATCGATGCTCCAACGATTCTGCAAATCCATCGTTCAAATAATAATGGTTTCAGTTTGTTTTTTTTTTGCACAAGACCAGCAATATCATGATTGGGGGTAAATCGATTAGGACCTTTTCACTTGCTGGCAAGCAACAGCAGTAATTGTATTCACTTCAATAGACGTCATTGATTGGTTGAAATTGCCGAAATACAAGAAATTAAACAAGAAATAGCTTACAAACTACATAATTTTTTCTCAAGAACGCCAAGAGAAAAAGATGTTTTATATGACACATTCTACCAGTATACGAAGTTTAAAAGTGTTTAGTTACAAAGAAATTATTTTTAAAATCTGCCGGTCAAAGTGAAAATTTTCTCAATAAAGTCAAGAGAAAAAGAAGTTTTATAAACATATTCTACCAGTATACAAAGTGTAAGAGTGTTTAGTTACGTAGAAATTATTTGAAAAAAAACTGCCGTTCAAACTGAAAAGATCCGTTCTAAAAAATATTAAAACCCTGGAAATATTTACGAAAACTCATTTTAAAATCAAAATATAAAATTCCAGGAATAGTCGTCGTGTCGAAGTTTTCTTTTCGAGACGGGACAGCAGAACTATTGTTTTGAAAACAGGAACGTTTGGACATACTAACAACCTTGGCAGAAGTTAAACTCTGAACGTAAATGTAACAATAACAACTACAACAATAATAATAATAAACAAAACAAGGTCATTAAGAACAGTTAATAATGTTCTCTCCTTCACTTATCAGAAAAATATTTTAGCTACTTATCAACAGGCGACACATTGAAGTATTATTGGTGACAACAATGAGGAAGTCACACGGGTCAAACAGTTTCGTTTATTATTGTGTCTTTAGTGGGAAAATGGGAACGAATGTGGTAAAGACATTGAAAAGAAAAGATTTTCAATATCTAACATTTGTGTGAAAGGTGGGGGAACAGTCGATTAAATCGGTCCCAGTACGTGATTGGTGCTTTATTTTGTTTTGAATAAGTAACCTGAAAGAGACGGGTTTTGAATAAACAGCGATAAACTTTGAAAAAATTGAGAAGAATTTTGGAACAGCGGTGGTTGTAACAGTAAGCTATCGTCTTGACTAAATAAGGTGGCGAGCTGGCAGAAACGTTAGCACGCTGGGCGAAATGCGTAGCCGTATTTCGTCTGCCGCTACGTTCTGAGTTCAAATTCCGCCGAGGTCGACTTTGCCTTTCATCGTTTCGGGGTCAATTAAGTAAGTACCAGTTACGCACTGGGGTTGATATAATCGATTTAATGCGTTTGTCTGTCCTTGTTTGTCCTCTCAGTGTTTAGCCCCTTGTGGGTAGTAAAGAAATAGGTATTTCGTCTGCCGCTGCGTTCTGAGTTCAAATTCCGCCGAGGTCGACTTTGCCTTTCATCCTTTCGGGGTCGATTAAATAAGTACCAGTTACGCACAGGGGTCGATGTAATCGACTTAATCCGTTTGTCTGTACTTGTTTGTCCCCTCTATGTTTAGCCCCCTGTGGGTAGTAAAGAAATATATCATCTTGACTAAATTCAACTCCGGCCGGGCAGATTAAAAGCGTTCCAGCCGTACTCATTTGAACTCGTTTTCAGATAGTGTAATTCTCAAAGGATTGCATGATCAAACATATACTACTCCCCCACCCCACATTTTTTAAAAGATGGTCGGGAGGATTAGAGTGAGAGAGAGGCAGGGAGTGTTGTTTATGGTTTCATGAATTAGGTTGGCGTAGAACAATTGGCTTCACATTGGGACTGAAACACCAATTTTCGACTTGGTTTTCAGAATGATTCCAAGTAAAATTACTCCGTAGTTTTTTAAATCTTAGACCAGCTCTAATGGGAAAACCTATGATCAAATGTATTCCATCTATAACCTATTTTTTTTTTACTACCACAGACAGGCTAAACACAGACAGGCAAACAGTTTAAGTCGATTATATCGACCCCAGTGCGTAACTGGTACTTAATTTATCGACCCCGAAAAGATGAAACGCAAAGTCGACCTCGGCGGAATTTGAGCTCAGAACGTAACGACAGACGAAATACCTATAAATTTACTACCCACAAAGGGTTAAACACAGAGAGGACAAACAAGGACAGACAAAGGGATTAAGTCGATTATATCGACCCCAGTGCGTAACTGGTACTTATTTAATCGAGCCCGAAAGGATGAAAGGCAAAGTCGACCTCGGCGGAATTTGAACTCAGAACGTAGCGGCAGACGAAACGTTCTGAGTTCAAATTCCGCCGAGGTCGACTTTGCCTTTCAAATCCAGTATGGCTGCAGTCAAATGACTGAAACAAGTAAAAGAATCTTACGAACGTCATTAAATTTTCCAGACAAGTAATAATGCTTAAAATATGCATTTGATCATGTGTTTTAAATAAAATGTACATGTGTGGATTGTATAAAAATATATTTAGCCAGGACAAGGAATAGCAATTGTTTGATACAATGCAGTAATGACTCCTGTTGGTTGCTTTTGTAAAAGCAACAAAAACAAGCCTACATGCAACTCAGCCAAGCGGAGTCGCTACTATATTTTACACGATTACAGATTTCATATTTGAAAAACTTTATTAAATACACATACTTGAAAAATTGTTTCGGTAGAAAATATAATAAAACGAATTTTTTTGTAGTACCTTCGTGTTTGTACTATACTGTCATTCTGGTTTCTGTTTTGTATTTTGAAAATTCAGTCGTAATACAGAAAGATCATCTTTGGAACTATATAACATAATGTATCTCATTCTCTTCAAGGTATCCGTTTACAGTTTGAGGGAGATTTAGCTGCTAATTCCAGGAAGTCAAGCGATCATATAAAGGCTTCCTTGTTGGCAACTTCTTATATAGGGGCTAAATCGATAAAAAAAAGGAAGACTAGCCAATTGATCCTGCTCTGTGGTACTTGCTTACAGTTAGGTCGACCGGAATCTCTTGTGAGTTAAGTGTTCTGAACACAAATATATGCAACCGTAACTTAAGCGACATAACGCTAATCATAGATCTCTTCAGAACACAAAGACGGACAAAATGCCGCTATGCATTTTATCCGGCGTGAATACTTTCTTAAGTATCAAATCAGAAATATTGCCCCTGAGCCTGATAGATGAAGCCATGTTTGGTGTACGAGGTCACGTCGGGTGTATGAAATCAAGTCTGGAACTCGAAATAAAATTTTATTTTAATAGAGAGAATGTATCACCCGTTTCCATGTTCAGTGACTTTGGAGTTAATGAGAAGTTATTTTCAAACGAGAGCTCTGGCCCCCAAGTGCTTGCAACAGAATGAACTCCACAAAAAGTACCCTATAAACAAACTGATGTTAAACCAGGTGAAATATATTTTTTTTTAAATAAAGTTTAGTTTCGATCAATTTCCTTTTCAGTCACCATCAGGTAACAATCAGAAAGTAAAATATAGGGTAAGATATAAATATTAGTTCTTTCTAATTAATTTTGGCACAAAGCCAGCAATTTTAGGTGAAAATGGTTAGATTACAGTGACCCCCACTAGTTGACTGTCATTTATTTTATCGATGCCGAAAGAATGTAACGTAGAATGTAAAAAAAAAATTAAAAAAACTGGAAATATCGCCTAGCATTTTGACACACACAAAGTAAGTTGTCTCGAAAACAGTCTCTATAAGACCATTTTGATGGTAGAAGATAGAATTGGTAAGATGACAGAAATTTGGTTTGCAATATTTTGTCACGTTCTCTTCATGTTTTGAGTTAAAATCTCACTGAAGTTGTCCTTGTCTTTTTGTCCTACTGGTGTCAATGAAATGAGTACCAGTGAAATACTGGGATAAATAAAATTTTACTACATCCTTCTCATGAAATGTGCAATTTTGTGCCTCTGTGAGAAACCAGTTTCTTTGTTCAAGGCCAGAGAAATGTGTTGTGGTGATGTAACGAGCTGAACTAGTTTCGTTTATCCTTTATCACAACTGTATATAGGTAATAATATAAATAGTAGGATCCTAGGTGACAAATGTTTGGCATCAGCAATAGGCGCAGGAGTGGCTGTGTGGTAAGTAGCTTGCTAACCAACCATATGGCTGCGGGTTCAGTCTCACTGCGTGGCATCTTGGCAAGTGTCTTCTGCTATAGCCCCGGGTCGACCAATGCCTTGTGAGTGGATTTGGTAGACGGAAACTGAAAGAAGCCTGTCGTATATATATATATATATATATATATATATATATATATATATATATATATATATATACATATACATATATATATATATGTATGTATGTGTGTTTGTACCCTTAGCATTGCTTGACAACCGATGCTGGAGTGTTTACGTCCCCGTCACTTAGCGGTTCGGCAAAAGAGACCGATAGAATAAGTACTGGGCTTACAAAGAATAAGTCCCGGGGTCGATTTGCTCGACTAAAGGCGGTGCTCCAGCATGGCCGCAGTCAAATGACTGAAACAAGTAAAAGAGTGTTTCACAGTCAAATTGGTGTGCTGTAACGTTTCCAGGAAAATCCCTTTTGTCACAAAGCACAGAACCCTTTGCTACGTGGTACCGCACATACTGTTAGATTTTATCTTTCTCTCTGTAAACCATTTTAATTCATTTTTGAACGCTATCTAGCCCACTTGTCAGGGATGGCCGTGGGGTTGCCGGCGCCCGGAGCAAGCTGAACTTCGGTGTGTATAAGCTGACGGTCGTGGAAATTTCCTTGCCTTTGTCACGCCCTCCTTGGCGCCCCTGGCGATTGCCCGAGTTGCCGGTACCTTGAGCCGACCCTGCCACTTGTGACCCTCACTTCCTAACCAGTTTTAATGAAAATCAAACCGATTGTTGCATTTTCGATAACGCAGTTCTGGTCAAAATAAATCATACATGAACAGATCTAAGATACACGCAGTCTTTATATTTTCTTCGGATTATATCGGAGTCATGTAGAGAACAGATCTGCGATTATGGAGTATGGTAATCTAAACAAAAATACTCCAAGTAAGCAAGAGTTCTTCTTAAATGCGATCTCCTGGAGTACAAAGATACAGTTCTCCAAAGAGAGTGGATATTGGGTACAGTAAAATAAACCAAACAATTGTCGTTGAGTGGGTTTCCGAATAAAGGTAGGACTAGGTACAAACTTATACCTAGTTCGACTTTTATTCGCCTAGTTTAACATCATCGAAGTGTACATCGGGTGATTTGGAGGAGTCCACTCTGATGCAAGCAACCGGGTAAGATCTTTGGTCAAAGGATTCTCTCAGTCTCTGGTGACCTAACAAATGTCATGGATTGTTTATTCCTTCTCGAGCCACGCCTGGCTAATAAGGGCCGGTTTCCCGGTTTCATTAGCGTATAGGCTCCCCACCTGGACGGGATGCTGGTCTGTCACAGGTGAGATACAAGATGCAGGAGGAAAGTGAGAGAAAGTTGTGACGAAAGAGTCAGCAGAAGTTCGCCATTACCTTCCGCCAGAGCCTCGTTGAGCTTAGGTGCTTCGTTCATAATAAACACACACATCACCCGGTCTGAGATTCGAACCCGCGATCTCTCGACCGCGAGTTCGCTGCTCTAACCACTAGGCCATGTGCCTCCACAAATGTCATGGGTACTGCACATCCACCTCTGACTAAGCGAAAACAAAAACAGATTTAAAAAATACAAAATATGGAATTCCTTCAAAGCAACCTGAATCCCTCTCAGATGTTCTTTGTAAAAACACGAGTGCCATAAGAAATTTCATAATCGTGGCCAGTGGTGTTAATAAAATATACGGCCCAGTAAATAGTTTAACAAGTTATTGTTTAAATCTCATGGATTCCACTTTATATTCTCCCGTTCTGAAATCGATACAGCATAACAGTGATATATATTTCTTTACTACCCACAAGGGGCTAAACATAGAGGGGACAAACAAGGACAGACAAAGGGATTAAGTCGATTACATCGACCCAGTGCGAAACTGGTACTTTATTTATCAACCCCGAGAGGATGAAAAGCAAAGTCAACCTCGGCGGAATTTGAACTCAGAACGTAACGACAGACGAAATACCGCTAAGCATTTCGTCCGGCGCGCTAACGTTTCTGCCAGCTCGCCCGAGGAAAAGTAACTCCCTTATAACTAGTAGCAGAAGTATACAAGAGTGAATTAACACGGTTATATATAAACGGTTTGATGATTTTTATCTGTTTAACAAGCGTAATAAAAGGGTTTTTAAATCGTTAACCTTCAATCATTTCTTAAAAGATAGAATGTTTTACTTCTTCAAATAAAAATGAATAACCCCAATCTAATTTTGTTCCTGGGGTAACATCACCACACTAACCTAGTTTAGTGGTATGATAGAATGAATGTTCACCCAGTTCATTGTAGAAAGCAGCAGTAAGCTGACATATATAAATGCAGTTTCTGTGAAATTCTATCCTGAAATAGCTGCAGTATGCGAAGGAGTGGAACTAGCTAGAAAAGTGCAGTGTTCAGACAGTTCACAGCTTGTTAGTATTAAGAACAATGGAGTCTTAGATGAGAAAACAGCTAGGACTAATAAACTATTAATCGGTGTCGTTAGTTAGCTCCTAGTCAGACCTGACTGAGCAGATATGTTCAAATGATTTTCAAGGACAACACTATCAAGCGTGTCGTTCGTATTTTAAAGGCAGTAGGTATGATTTGAGATTTGGCTGTTGTTTCTAGTAGGTCGATCTAACGTTGACTGATTGCTTCAGTAGTTGTTTAGACCCGTCTCAGCCAGGCTTCATCAGATCTTTCATCAAATACATTCCAACCGTGACAGTATCGTCTTTGTGTAAATAAACTATGACATTATTGAATCATACGACAGTGTACTTTAAGGAGCATTTGACAGCTATTTTTAGCTGGGTGAGCAACAATATAGAAAATCCGGAATACGAGAGTAACGTTTATGGTTAAAAACATTTAAAACATTATGTGAAGAGGGTCTCAACCAGTATTTCCCAACTATTTTCTTCTCTTTACCTATGGACCTCTTTGGTTCCTATTTTCGGTGTTTAAAGAAAATCCTACTATATTTTTATAATTATATATTATTTGAAATTGTATTTAAAAAATCAAAATATGTTGTGTAGCGAAGTATACAACATATTGAACATAAACTTTAGCAACAAAATCTCACATGGTCCCCTCCCAAGGGTCATATGAACACCAGTTGAGAATCACTCACCTAAACGAAACCCGAAACCCGACCAAAACCTTTTATGTGAAATTTGGTAGGTATAAACTGCGAAAGGCCCTCGGAAGAAGGATCGTTTCTGATTTTTGGGTGGTAGACTCAATAAATCGGCCCAATCGGTAATTACTAATCTGGCCCCTTTGTCCCAAGCGGATCTCACTTCGTTGCCAACATGAGTCAAGTGTCCCGTTTAAGAATAACTCATCGCTTTCCTTTCATCACTAACGAAAGCCCTCTCATTAAATCATTAAACAAGAAACTGATTTACTGAAAATTTCTATCGTTCCCATAAAGCAAAATGTAAAAATCCGGCTTAAAAGCATTCTTAGTCATGAAAGGAGGAAAAAGAGAGAATCTCTGATTCATGGTTATATACTCTTTTACTCTTACTTGTTTCAGTCATTTGACTGCGGCCATGCTGGAGCACCGCCTTTAGTCGAGCAAATCGATCCCAGGACTTATTCTTTGTAAGCCTAGTACTTATTCTATTGGTCTCTTTTGCCGAACCGCTAAGTTACGGGGACGTAAACACTCCAGCATCGGTTGTCAAACACAGACACAAACATACACACACACACACACACACATATATATATATAATATATATATATATATAATATATATATATATATATTATATATATATATATATATATATATATACATACATACGACGGGCTTCTTTCAGTTTCCGTCTACCAAATCCACTCATAAGGCTTTGGTTGGCCCGAGGCTATAGAAGACACTTGCCCAAAGTGCCACGCAGTGGGACTGAACCGGCAACCATGTGGCTGGTAAGCAAGCTACTTACCACACAGCCATTCCTGCACCTATATATTTAAGAAAAGAATGTAGAATTGGCACCTTTCCAAATCGGGAATCGAAACCTGATCGAATACATATAGACACGAATCTTCCACTTCACCTCTTCAAGAGGAGAGGTAATCATAATAGAGAGAAAGTGTAACAAGTGCTTTACCATACTGTGTACGTGGTAGGGCGATGTTACCATACTGTGTACATAGTACAGTGGTATTCCCATACGGCACACACAACAGGGCGATGTTACCATATTGTATATGTAGTCAAGCGGTGTTACCGTATGGTGCACACAGTACAGATGGGTTACCATAAGGTGTAGTACATAGTAGGACTATGTAACCATACTGTATATATATATAAAGGTGTCACCATATGATGTACATAGTATAGCGGTTTAGATCGTATAGTAGTGTTACCATACGGTGTACATATACTATGTTACCATACGGTGTACATAGTATAGTAGTTCGTTACTATACTGCGTATATAGTACAACAGCAAATCACCATACTGTATACATATTATACCTATGTTTCTATTGACTGTACATAGTAAAGCAGATACTGTCGGGTGTGTATAATAGAGCGATGTTACCACAGAATGTACAAAATATAATTATGCGTTATCATACCTGTGTTACCACAGTGTACTCAGCCAACCGATGATGGAAATGTCAGGAGGGAGGCCGGGGTACAACTTTTCCTTTGCCTTTTTTTTTTTATCATTTTTTATTACTAGACATCTCTGATATTTATAGTATCTAATTACCCTACCATCCCAATCTCAGCCTCATGTACTTTAGCGTACCCTTAGTTCGTTTTCGTCACTGATTTACCATTCTGAGTAACCAAAGCAACAATGACATCATGCCGTCTAAACATGCTATGTGTTACCATACTGCATATACAGTTAGCGATGTGCGTATATTGCACACACAATCACACGGTGTGTTTATACTGTGTTCGAAGTTTACATGTTTATATTATGAACAAAATTTAGCTGTTCTTATCATATACTACGTACAACATTTTTATGGGCATTCCCTTTACTGCACACAAAATTTAAACGTTGTTTACCATACTGCGTATTACCATTCAGGCTTATACTGTGTGTATGTAACAATAATTTAATAAATATAGCGCAATGCTTTCACTTTATCTGGCAACAACATTTTTGCCGGTGCTATTCTATAATATATATATATATCTATATACTGGAGTAAACACATAAATGTGAAACAAGGCAGAAAAAAGAGTACTCAAATACCAGGGGTAGAGTAAAATGCTTTATTTAAAAGCAGCAGAAAATTCAACAAAACCTGTTACTCTGAGTAACAGGTTTTGCTGAATTTCTGCTGCTTTTAAATAGAGTATATATATATATATATATATATATATATATATATATATTACTCTTACTCTTTTATTTGTTTCAGTCATTTGACTGCGGCCATGCTGGAGCACCGCCTTTAATCGAGCAACTCGACCCCAGGACTTATTCTTTTGTAAGCCCAGTACTTATTCTATCGGTCTCTTTTGCCGAACCGCTAAGTAACGGGGACATAAACACTAGGGGACAAACACAAACACACACACGCGCATATATATATATATATATATACATATATACGACGGGCTTCTTTCAGTTTCCGTCTACCAAATCCACTCACAAGGCTTTGGTCGGCCCGAGGCTATAGCAGAAGACACTTGCCCAAAGTGCCACGCAGTGGGACTGAACCCGGAACCATGTGGTTGGTAAGCAAGCTACTTACCACACAGCCAATATATATATGTATATACACATGTGTGTAATCCTTTCCTTTTAACCCGTAGAAATATCAAAATGGATCAGTTGGGATTATATATATATACATATGTCAAATTACGAAAAATCTTTGAAATAAGGTGTTCGAAGAGAAGGGGTGGCCACAGCTGGAATGGCTAAGTGCTACTTAGGGGTTAAACAAGAACAATACTGTCAGTATGTACAAACGTATACAACTTTCTATCTAGGAAGGATAAAAATGCCACATCGATATAAACAAACAGCTGATACGTAAGTGTCAACTAAATAAATATCGATTAGCTCCAGGAAGAATATTTAGCAATCGCAATTTCTGGAATTTACCAGAACAGAAATTGTAATCATTCTGAGGACTTCTTAGCTTTCACTCCCCTTAGTGGATTTTACGGTATAGGATTATGGAATAAATATCACCCAAACAACTTTTATAAACGATATGGTCACAAATTTTTGGCTTTTATATCAAATAAATCATTGTTGTCACTAAATCGATTATATTAGCACTAAATATGAAGACTTGTACCTAAAGTGAAAGAAATAAAACATTCTCTAAAGTAAAATATATTGCTGATATATTATTATACACACACACATACTGACTCACAAATATTAAGGTATCTATATATACATATGCTTTTACTGGTTTCAGTCGCTGGGCTGCGGTCATGCTGAGTACCATGTTTAGGGTTTTTCTTTTCCCTACTTTGTTATCAATAATGGGGTTTGTAGTATATATACACACACGGCACGGCCTCACTTCCTTTACACCCGCTCCAATTGCTGAATCTCAGTATCACCGGCGATCTTTACCGGCGAAAGCGCATCGTTAGCATAGCTAGGACTGCATCCTAAAATTTGGCCCTTTTCTTCAGAATCGGGAAATATATTCCAACTACCCTGCTACACCAAAAACGGGCAGACACAACACTCGCCGGCGCAAAACACGGATTTGGTACATTAAACACACACACAAACACAAAGCCGGATTCTTTCAGAGTCTACAAAATCTATCCACACAACTTAGGGAAGCCTGCGGTTAGGGCTGAAGGCACTTGCCCAAGATGCCGGCGCAATGGGATGGATTCGAAACAAAAACGGCAAAGTTTGGAAGCAAGAAGAATAAAACACAAAACAAAATAAAAAACAACAAAACCAACCTACGTATAACTATGGGAGTATATGCACACACACACACACACATATATACACATAATATACACACACACATACACATTTATATACACACATATATACACATAATATACACACACACACACATATATATATGTATATACACAACACGTATATTTATGTACACACATACACATTTATATACACACATACACATTTATATACACACATACACATTTATATACACACATATATATATATATACACACACACATATATATATACACACATACACATTTATATACACACATATATATATATACACACACATACACATTTAAATATACACACACACACACTTATATACACACATATATATATATATATACACACACATACACATTTAAATATACACACACACACACACACATATATATATACACACACACATATATATATATACACACACATACACATATATATACACACACATATATACACATACATATACACACACATATATACACATACATATATATATATATATATACATACACACACACATATTATACACATACATACATATTATACATACACATATATACACACACACACACACACATATATATATATATATACACTTATATATATATATATATATACACACATATTTATATGTATATATATATACACACACACATATATGCCTTTATTCTTTTTTCTTTTATTTGTTTGACTGCAGCCATGCTGGAGCACAGCCTTTAGTCGAGCAAATCGACCCCAGGACTTATTCTTTGTAAGCCCAGTACTTATTCTATCGATCTCACTTGCCGAACCGCTAGCGACGGGGACGTAAACACACCAACATCGGTAGTCAAGTGATGTTGGGGGAACAAAGACAGTTTGCGCTGGTTTGTTCCCGTAACTTCGCGGTTCGACAACAAGAGATACCAGGATAAATACCAGGCCTCAAAAACCACTGGGGTCTATATACTCGATTCAAACTTTCCTAGGCGGTGCCCCAGAATGGCTGCGGTTCAAAGACTGAAACAAGATTCAAATACATACACACACTCATTTACATACATGTACATGATGTACGATAACATTATAGTGGATTTTTAAAAAATATACTTTATTATCTTTACTCGGGTATTTTCCCTCAGTTCATACAATCCTTCCATCGAAAATAAAAAAACCCCAAAGGAGTATAAATATACTCAACAAGTATATATATATGTGCGTCTACGGTACACGCAACTGTACCTATCGGTATATAGACAGCACAATCACCCTGTACCTGTTTCAGAAGTTTTACCTTATATGTCATTTCCGCTTCAGGCTTTTCATTCAGTAAGAAAACCATATATAAAGTAGAAAAAAAAAAGGTAAAAGAGTTTGACTTGACTTCAGAATTTAGTATGATATGTTTAGGGATTACAAAAATACCCTTAAATGAATTTTTTATCACCCCACAATAAAGTTCTATGGTATTCCGCCGAGGTCGGCTTTGCCTTTCATCCTTTCGGGGTCGATAAATTAAGTACCAGTTACGCACTGGGGTCGATGTAATCGACTTAATCCCTTTGTCTGTCCTTGTTTGTCCCCTCTGTGTTTAGCCCCTTGTGGGTAGTAAAGAAATAGGTATCTACACTCCTTGTAGAAACTACAGTTTAGTGGTCGGTCGGCCCGCTAGAAATAACAACCTAATCTTCCTTTGAATTACATTCTAACGTCTTAGATTAGCTGAGGTGGTAATAACCGAAATGATTGACGACAGGGTTTGCGGTAGAAGGATTAACATAGTAGGGTATAAGTGACACCCCAAGGGACTGAAGGGTCATTGAAGGGAAACAACTCTTACTGGATCTATATATGTATCTATGTATATGTATGTGTGTGTGTGTGTAAAACATTTAAATTTATGAAACACCCCTAGTTTTGATAGATATAAATAATTTTGAATGAGTGTAATTGCGTTTTTATAATCCTATATTGAATATGAAACGAGATAGATGAAAGAGGGTTGGAAAAGAAAATGGATGAATAATTTACCTGGTTGTTACTTGAAGTCTGTGCAACCAGTAAAGCCAAGCCGAGAGAAACCGTGCTACCAACTCAAACAAATATCCCCAAACGTATAGTCCCGCTACAACGATATCAACTGATGTTGTCAGAGCATGTTCACGTGTAAGCTGTAATTCAGCCAATCATGTTAGACCACCCACTTGCTGACAGCCAATGGCAGGCTCAGCTTCTGCATGATCTTACAACTAGACCGCATGACTTGGTATAGACATATCATCGTAGAATTTGCTTGCGTGACACAGGAATTGAGGGTTAAACTAGTTTTATCTATATCTGCCTATTTATATCTCCTCACACACACACACATCTTGGTACTCTCTTCTTGTCTTTATTTATTTACCTAATATCCATTATTTATCAACACAAACCACATGCTACGCTTGTTCTGCCACTGTGTGTGTGCGTGTGCCTGGGTATACACACATACACTCACACAAATAAATATATATATCTATATTTATATGACAAAATATACTAAAATACTACATTTTTAAACAGATCTGCATGATAGAAAAGTGGGACGTTCATTCGTTTGCCAAAAGTATTTTGCAACAGTTCGTCGGGAATTGAAACCGGCTTGCGGAGTCTTACTCGCCGGTAGGTGTCTGTATTATACAGTTCACGCCACTACAAATATACGTGTGCTGAATAGACACCAACTGTATTATCCGTTACACCGCCTCTCAGTAATTTTCAAAGGAATATCAGCATTAAAAACCATTCGCAGCATATGATGCCAGTGAGAAGGAATAGAATGGATGATGAGTTGTTCATTAACGGAAAAAGTGTTTCCGAAGTTTTAGCTCTTTGTATATTGAGTGTGTGTGTGAATATAAATATATATGTATGTCTGTATATATATATATATATATATAATATATATATATATATATATATATATATATATATATATATATATATATATATATATGTCTCTGCTATAGCCCCGGGCCGACCAATGCCTTGTGAGTGGATTTAGTAGATGGAAACTGAAAGAAGCCCGTCGTATATATGTATGATATATATATATATATATATATATATATGTATGTGTTTGTGTGTTTGTCCCCCAGCATTGCTTGACAACCGATGCTGGTGTGTTTACGTCCCCGTTACTTAGCGGTTCGGCAAAAAAGACCGATAGAATAAGTACTGGGCTTACAAAGAATAAGTCCCGGGGTCGATTTGCTCGACTAAAGGCGGTGCTCCAGCATGGCCGCAGTCAAATGACTGAAACAAGTAAAAGAGTAAAGAGTATATATATATATTTATATACCGGAGAAAACACATAAATGTGAAACAAGGTGGAAAAAAAGAGTACTCAAATACCAGGGGGTAGAGTAATATGCTTTATTTAAAAGCAGCAGAAAATTCAACAAAACCTGTTACTCCGAGTAACGTTTATACTAGTCTTGATAGAATTGTCATATCGGTTCTATTTTAACAAAACTGTCTGACGAACGGGAACGTGAAACTCCGAGTAACAGGTTTTGTTGAATTTCTGCTGCTTTTAAATAAAGTGTATATATATATACTCTTTTACTTGTTTCAGTCATGTGACTGCGGCCATGCTGGAAAACCGCCTTTAATCGAGCAACTTGACCCCGGGACTTATTCTTTTGTAAGCCCAGAAACTTTATTCTCGTCTTTTGCGAACCGCTAAGTATATATATATATATTATATATATATCTATATTATATATATATATATTATATATATATATATATATACTTAATCATATCGAAGGGAAATAGAAATTAATAGAAATTTTCACTTCCAGGGCCTAGCGTGTAAAAATTTACTCCAAAGTTTATGTATTACTCATAAAATACAGTGTACATTTAAACACATACGAGGAATCCACTCATGGGATCCATGACGCTAGAAAGAGCAGCTAGGTTTCAAAACCACAAAATTAGGGATAAAATCCTGAAAGAAACGAAATGAAAAATATAAACTTTTACAAAGTTTTTATTTTCATTTCGTTCCTTTCAGGATTTTATCCCTAATTTTGTGGTTTTGGAACCTAGCTGCTCTTTCTAGCATGTTGAATCCCATGAGTGGATTCCTTATGTGTTTAAATGTACACTGTATTTTATATATTTATTATATATATTATATAGGCGCAGGAGCGGCTGTGTGGTAAGTAGCTTGGTTACCAACCACATGGTTCCGGGTTCAGTCCCACTGCGTGGCACCTTGGGCAAGTGTCTTCTACTATAGTCTAGGGCTGACCAAAGCCTTGTGAGTGGATTTGGTAGACGGAAACTGAAAGAAGCCCGTCGTATATATATGTATATATATGTGTGTGTGTGTGTGTGTTTGTCCCCCTAGCATTGCTTGACAACCGATGCTGGTGTGTTTATGTCCCCGTAACTTAGCGGTTCGGCAAAGGAGACCGATAGAATAAGTACTGGGCTTCCAAAGAATAAGTCCGGGGTCGAGTTG
>NW_021832551.1:50000-64306 GCF_006345805.1 Octopus sinensis | reverse complement strand
CCACCATCTCTTCAGTTATTCGGTCATAAATGAAGAGATGGTGGCGTGGATTTCCACCTCGGTATCCGAAACTCGGAGTTTTAACTTGGCTACCGAATAATTGTCACATACAAGGTGCACGCGTGGTAAGAAGCTTCCTTCCTAACCACATGATTCCGGGTTCAGTTCCGTTGGGTATTACTCTGGCCAAGTGTCTTCTGCTGTAGCAACGGGCCGACCAATGCCTTGTGAGTGCATTTAGTAGACGGGAACTGAAAGAATATTTGTATACATTTGTGTGCGTTTGTGTCTGTGTTTATCCCCCACCACACACGCACACACGCACACAACTATATGTGTGTGTGTGTGTGTGTGTGTGTGTGTATGTTTTTGTGTGTCTGCGTTTGTCCCCCAACACCGCTTGACAACCGGTGTTGGTATGTTTACGTCCCCGTAAGTTAGCGGTTTGGCAAAAGAGACCGATAGAATAATTACAAGGCTTGCAAAGAGTAAGTCCTGGAGTCGATTTGCTCGACTAAGGGCGGTACTTCAGCATGGCCTCAGTCATATGACTGAAACAAATAAAAGAATATATATATTATATATATATATATATATATATATATATATATTCCTACACATATACATCTATAGTTATATATTGATAACTACTAGCGGGACCCGTGAATACTTCACGGAATTAATGGTAAACCTATTGGGTTATTTCTGAAAACTTTATCTAAAAACCTGAAAGTGTAGCCTATATTGTGTCTGTGTGAAAAGATAGTCGCTCATCTGCTACTCATTGAAAAGTGAAAGAAATTTGAATACGATCATTATTTAATTCACTTTATATAATTTTGGTACACATTTATAGACCTAACTAGCAGAGATACCCGGCGTTGCCCGGTTACATTCAATAGAAGAATTAGACTTTTCTGTTATATATATGGATACACACACACACACACACAAATATATGTATATTAATATAAATACATGAAAGTACATGAAGATTTTTTAAAAAAGGGGATCATGTATATACCTCCTGGCTGTTGAGATTATAACACCTCGTAAACAATGTTCCTTGTTTTTCCTTGTGAAGCATATACAAAAAGGTTTCTTTTGGTTCCTACTCTTGAACAGCCAACATACAGTTGCCTATGCGAGAAGCAGGGCTCTTCCAAGAGAAGACCAGCTACAGAGAGGGTTTGACCCTGAGATTTGTTAATGGACATGGCAAAGCTGACACGAAGGGGGAATTGCAGTCTTCTGAATGTAAATGGAATTTCTGCTCCTGATGGAGTAAGAGGAAATCTTGGAATAAAGACGTCATCACCTTTTCCACATTCAGAAAGAATGATCGCCTCGATAACGTGTGATATCATTTTCTTTGTCACCAGTCGTGTTCCATTGCAAAGTCTTGGTGGTTCCAGATTGCGGAGTAGCATTACAGGAGTTCCAACCTGAAGTGGTAATATGTGTGGAGGTAGTCGAGGAGGCTCCAGTGAATTGAGAAATTCAGGAGGATAATTCACAACTTCATTTATATCTGGAATTGTATCAACAGACTTGTAAGTGTGTATAGTGCCGGGAAGAGAATGCATTAGCTGTTGATTAATTTGGTTAATAGCGACGTTTTTTTGAGCTAATATTGCTCTTTCACACAGCCAATTGTGATTTTGGTGGTTTTGTGTGAAGTTAGGAAAGACTTTGTTTTTGAGGTCATCTACAGAATTAACAACAGAGGAAAATGACCACACTTCCATTTGTCCTGCAGCATCGAGAGGCATCTTGCCTTCACCAAGTGTCAAAATGTTCTGTGCAAACTTTCTGGACATTTTGTCGCCGTGTATCTGAGCTGTCATGTTAGTGGTGAAACTAAAGATTGTAACATGATGCCACAGGGTAGAGGACTTTAGGCATGCTTGGACTTCATCAGCTCTAGTGCCTTTCGGAATGACAAGAAGAGTTTGCCTGAAATCACCTGACAACAGAAGCGTTGCACCTCCCATTGGAGCCTGACAGTCTCGGATGTCTTTCAGGGCTCTATCTAATGCTTTCAAAGCTCCCTTGTGAGCCATAGTGCACTCATCCCAGACAATTACATAACGCATTTTAAGTACTTGTCCCTGATCTGAGCTTTTGTTGATGTTGCATGAAGGCATTTCGGATGCTGCTAAATTGAGAGGGAGTTTAAAAGTTGAGTGTGCTGTCCTGCCACCGGGTAACAAAGTAGCTGCAATGCCAGTGGAGGCTACAGCTACTGCAATGTCCTGATGCTACCTAACTTCTGCAAGGAGAAGCTTTGTAATAAATGTTTTTCCTGTCCCTCCAGGAGCATCGAGGAAGAAGATTCGTCCCTCGCGTTGGCGTACACTGTTAAGAATAGTTCTGTAGGCTTGCAGCTGGTCCGGAAGTAATTTAGGCTCATTTTCAACAATGTACTTTGAAAGCGCTTGAGTGTCGTAGGTTGTTTCACGAATGACAGCAGTGGGAAGGCTATTTGACTCTGACCTGAATGCTTGTGACAGGCCATACGACGACAATTCATTTCCACCCAGTTTAGCAATTCTGTCTTCAACGTCAATGAGTGTTTTGTTATAGATTTCATTGCTGATACCCTCCATGTCAGGATAGAGCAGTTGAGCTTGGCGCTGAAGGGGACAATGTTTTTGAGATTCCGGTTGGAATGTAAGGCAGGTTTGAAAGTGTTCCCAACAGTTATTAGTTGTAGTGGTAGAGTGTTTATGTCGAATATGTACGTATGCATGTATATATATGTATGCCTGTATATATGTACAAAATCCACTGAGAAGGCTTTTGTTGGTCTGAAGCTACAGCAGAAGACACATGCCAAGTCACCACACAGTGGAACTGAACCCAGGACCATGTGTTTGGAACGTAGTTTGTTACCACACAGCCACACCTGCCCCTATGTATGTGTGTGTGTGTGTGCGTATGTGTGTATGGGTAGATATATTATGCATGTATATATGTGTATATATATGTGTACATATTACATGTACATCTATATATATACATGTACACATAAAATACAAAATACAAAGTTATATCTTGATATCGCTAGTGATAACAATACTCAAAATATATAACAGACTGGAATTGTAGGCCCGTCTCTTGCAATTTCGATCAATTGGATCTTGTCCTCCCTCTTGTATAGAAGTGTACGGCTGCAGTGAAATTCATTTTTTGACTTTCTTCTATCGAAGGCATTTAACAAAAATGCTTCCGTAAAGACGGTGAAAATAATGTCAATTTCCCCAAACAGAGACACAATTCAATTTTTAAACAATAACCAAAGCCCCTTCTCCGAAAGGGGGAGGGTTACGGTTTACAATTATTTAACAAATGCAACACAACAACGTTTCCCTGACGAGGAACCAACAAACGTGATTACAATAGTCAAACAGTAATAATAATAACAACAAACCTTTTTAATTTATCCCCATTTATGTGAAACCACTTATTCAAGTTCAAGTCATTGATGCAATTTTATACGAATTGCTAATACACACACACATACACACACACATAATAAGGGTGAAAAATTGAATATTAATTTGATTAATATGAATTGAAAACCAGTGGTGTAGCATATAAGACCATAGCGGATCTTCCTCTAGCAAAAAGGATGACCACCATTAATGGCTCATCCCTGTTGTATAATACTTTCACTTCAATGGTTTCACACTTGCAAAGAGAAAGTAGGAGAAAGTGTGGTGGTAATAGCAGGAGTAAACCACTTGAAATGAGAGAGGCAAATCGTAAAATATTGAGTTTTCTCGAATTTTTGCTTAATTGGGGCTCAAATTGAAAAAACTTTACATGCCATGACCCAATCGAATCTACTTCGAAAAATCATAGGTAAATTCCAATTGAAGAAATTCTATATTGTAGAATTGTATTAAAAAGGAACATGGGAACAGGCAAAGAAAATCTGCCTTTTATCATAAGATAAGAAGAGATACATAACACTCATAAAATAAATAAGCACCCATATTTTCCCGTTTTTTCGATAAACAAAAATAGAATTCTCGGAATTGCACTTGTGCGCATGCGTTAAGTGATAGGTGATATAGAAAAAATTTAGTTCAATTAAAAATACACTTTCCGCTATCCATTCACTACCACCACCACGATTATCGCTCTTTCCCTTTATCTCTCTCCCCTCTTTCTCCCTCCCCTCCCTCTTTTTCTCTATCTCCTCTCTCTCTCTCTCTTCAACTAATCACGTGAAAGCGTTACAATTCCATTCTCTCTGACTCACGTCATGCGCGCTTCTCTCTCCCTCTTTTTTTCCCACCTTCTTTTTCCCTCTTCCTCTTTTCTTTCTCCTCTTCTCTTTCTCCCTAATCACGCGAAAGAGTTACCGACACGCAATGACAGGCTGAATTGTTATAAGATATATATAATGTATATATCATATTATGTGTGTATGTATATATGCATGTATGTAAGTATGTATGTATGTATGTATCTATCTATCTCTCTTTTGATATATATATATATATCGTGTGGGGGCGCAATGGCCCAGTGGTTAGGGCAGCGGACACGCGGTTGTAGGATCGCGGCTTCGATTCCCAGACCGGGCGTTGTGAGTGTTTATTGAGCGAAAACACCTAAAGCTCCACGAGGCTCCGGCAGGTGGGGGGTGATCCCTGCTGTACTCTTTCACCACAATTTCTTCTGTTGGCCTGCTCGCTTAGCCAGCGGGGTGGCGTCATTTGGACGCTAGAACAATGCGAAGCGCATTGTGACCAGCGATGTGTTGCAACATCTGATAGCCTGGTCGGTCATGGTGATCACGGTGATATATATATATATATGAGTAAAATTTACTCAGAAGAATGGCAAAGGAGCACACGAAAAGATACACACCCAAAAGACGTGGACATGCTCATCCTTCGTTCGTAATCGGCCTAAAATTTTTACAGTTTCTCGCCGTTATCGATAAGATTGTTCAATTTGGTGGCGTCACCAGCAAAATGCTGTAGCGGAAAGTGCAACGACATAAAGAACGGTGATGTAAAAATGAATGAATGCTGACGACAGAATAAGGACAAGACATAATGGAAAACGACACAGTAAGTTGATATATATATATATATATATGTAACCACATGTGGATCGTTGGCAATTTTTTCCTCCATCTTCCTTCCCTCTTGGACTTTCTTCCGATTTCTGTTTCTGAGGAAGAGCTTTGCTCGAAACGTAAAACCACCTTTCTTTCTTTCCCTGAGCGTGTGGTAATTCTCTACATGTACCACGCCTCTTGTTCTTGTTGTTTTCTTGGTATATATATATATATATATATATATATATATATATATATATATATATATATATATATATCTATATATATATATATATATAGATAGATAGATGATAGACAGACAGACAGACAGACAGACAGACAGACAGACAGATAGATAGACAGACAGACAGATAGATAGATAGATAGATAGATAGATAGATAGATAGATAGATAGATAGATAGATAGATAGATAGATAGATAGATAGATAGATAGATAGATAGACAGACATACAGGTAGACAGATATGTATGTATGCATGTATGTATAGAGTGTTTAAAGTAGTGTACAAATGTTGTATATTAAGAAAAAGAAGGCAGTCAGAATTTTGGATAATTTGTTTTATTACCGTTTTTAATAATTTAATCAAAATCTTCATGAAAAGATAAGACTAAGATAATAAAAGAGAAAATCTCCTCAAGGTTTTATAACTCGAAGAGGAGAACATTTTGTTCTTTGGAGAAAGGGAGAAAGAGATAGGGAGCAAGATAACCGAAAAAAAGAGAAAGAAAAGCAAAGAAAGTGAGACAGAGAGAGAAAGAGGGAGAGAGGGAGAGAGAAGAGAAAGTGAGATGTTGATTTTCAATCATATTGTATCGATGTGGTCAACCCATTGAAATTTAATTATAATTCAGGATGTTATTCTCGACTGAGTCATTGTTTTGAAAGAATTCTGTTTTGCTTTCATACATACATACATACATACATACATACATACATACATACAAGAGTAAACAAGAGAGATAGAGACAGGCAGAAACAAGGAAAATGCCCCTTGTATTTGAACTCTATGCAAATATTCTTTGAAAAATTTTCTTTATATTTTTCCAAAATTTTTATTGTTTTCCATACTTACAGCTGAAAAAGTCTCAATTACTGAAACCGGTACTGAAATGCTTTTTATAAAATTATTTTAGTATTTTCTACCTTGACGTTTTCTCCACACACACACACACACACACACACACACACACACACACACACACACACACACACACACACACACACACACACACACACACACACACACACACACACACACACACACACACACACACACACACATATATATATATATACATATATACACACATACAGACATAAATATGTGGTCTCTGTCGCTTAGATTTGTTTAGTAATTTCGCCGCTCATTTGTCATTGGTCAGCTCAGGACAATTGTAGAAGTCACTTCCTTAAGGTGCTTTGCAGTGGGAATGAACACGAAACCACATGGTTGCCAAGTGAACTTCTTAACCTCACAGCTATGTCTGCGCATGCGTATATTTCTAATTCTTTGTTTCCGTCCTCCTCCTCTCCTTTCTTCTTCTGGCTTTCTCCTATTTGTACATGTGCGTGCGTGTGTGTGTGTGGGAACGTGTGTGTGTGGGAACGTGTGCGTGTGAATATATATATATATATAAATATATATATATATATATATATATATATACACATATATATATACATATATATATATGTAGGCATGTATGCAAGTACGTATGAATGGGCGTATCCCTACCTACCTACCTACCTACCTACCTATCTATCTATCAGTCCGTATGTTATTAACTTTACACGAAAATTATTTTTGGTTGACAGGACCAAATAAAACAAGGACAAATAAATATTTATCTCCTGCAGAATTGCGATAAATAAAATCAATTGGTTGATACTCTGTGATCTGAGATATCTATCACCTTATTGAGTTCAGAAGGTTGAAAATTGAGGTTGTGACGTTCTTGCCTCGATTTCAGCTTACAAGCATTCATCAAATTTTTACATGGTCGATTTACTTAAAAAACACCTCTACAACGTACAGCGAATATAAATATCCTTGAAGCATTACCAAAGTATTTCTTACGGAGGATTTTCATTTGCAAATAATCATTAATTTTATAAAATATTTCTTTGTTTTTATCATATTTACATTTGTGCATCGAAAGAAAGACAGGCTTCGCTGCGCATGGTTTTTGCATTATCATAGAAATTGGTTGCGAAAAAAGGAAGAAAGAAGCAATGAATTAATGTTTGCTTTTGATAAACGTTTTGATCAAGGTGGAAAGCTGGTAGAATCGTTAGCACGCCGGACAAAAGCGATCAGTGACACTTCTTCCGGCTTCACGTTCGAAGTTCAGCTGAGGTCGCCGTTTCCTTTCATTCTTTCGGAGTCGATAAAATATAGGGGCTGGTTCATAATAAAATTAAAAAAGATGACTGTGTGTGCGTGTATGTATATAAACTCTCCCTATATATATATATAATATATATATATATATATATTATATATATAGGGAGAGTTTACGAAAAAAAAAGACGAAGACAGGTGGTGTGCAAAACAAACAGATGTATTAGTATAACGCTCAGGAATAGAAAAGTCTACGTTTCGAGCCTACGCTCTTCTACAGAAAGGGACACAGAAAAAACAAGGAAAGAAAAAATGTGTGTAGTGGCTAACGATCTATCATGGCGACTAGTGCATATATATATATATATATATATATATATATATATATATATATATATATATATACAATTTCCATTACGTGGATATATATATAATATATATATATATATACACACACACACGTAATGGAAATTGTACGAAATGTATAAATGATGATGAGTAAAGCACCGGTGCAGTTTCGACTACCCGTTGTTATCCGTAGATTTATAGCAGGAACTTCGTAGTGGCGGTTGGGATAGCAGTATTAATAAAATAGAAGATGAAATGTGTAATAACTTTATTGGGTACAACACATGTTTCGACCCGTTCTGGGTCTCTTCAGGTACATCGATAAAAAGTCCGACTAGAGATTTCTTGAGTCGGCTTAAGTACCGCTATATGCCCATCAAATTCGAGAATGAGGAGAATCAGAGAGAAATTATTAAAACGCAAAAACTCCAAATGTGAACGCGGAAATTATACATTCTAGCTTAGAGAAAATGACGTAATTAGCTTCCGCTGTTGTAACTGTTAAGAGAAAGAAAAGGAAGTAGAAGTTGAAAGGAAGATAATACTTAGACAAGTTTTTTGTGTTCATGCTTAGACGCATATATACAAACATATATATATATATATATATATATACGCACATATACATACGCGCTCACACACGCACACCCAAGTATATGGGCATATACATGCAACTAGATACACGCGTATACGCACACGTATGGACGAATATATACATATATATGTACAGGAACTCGTATACGTAGGTACACACGTGTATATATACATAAAAATGCGTACATAGCATAGATAAATATGTGCATTGATACGTACGTAAAGCAAGATATACACGAGAGATAGAGATAGAGATAGATAGATAGATAGATAGATAGATAGATAGATAGATAGATAGAGAGAGAGAGAGAGAGAGAGAGAGAGAGAGAGAGAGAGAGAGAGGGGGGGTCTAATAAACATAAAGTGTCCCCTACCGCTGAAATTCTAGCTCTTGTGTCTTTTGTAGACAGAAGTAACTGTTTCAATTCTTGCAAGTAGTAAACCCAATTGGACGTCAATGGATGCGAGTGAGACATTTTAAGATAAATGTCGGCCTCTAAGGAGACTTACTTCTATTAAATAGAGACTTACTTCTATTAAATAGAGACTAACACTCTTCTAAAAGGGATCAAGCCTATGTTGCACATAACAGCGTTCCTCTGCTTCACGAATTCTTGTGATCTTCAATTGGATTGGATTGGATAGCCCAGGTTCAGTCCACTGAGGGATAAAGGCCTTAGCATATTCTCTCCACCATCCACAGTCCGATCTGGAGGCCGTGAATTTGAGCTTGAAATTCATACTATTTTGATGAGCCTACTCAGCCATATTGGCTCAACATAGCTTGACAGAGGAGCGTAGTTTTTTTACTCTTACTCAGGAGTTGTTAAGTCGATTACATCGAACCCCAGTGTTCAACTGGTACTTACTTTGTCGAGTCGGGAAGGATGAAAGGCGAAGGCGACCTCAGCGGAATTTGAACTCAAAACGTTAGGATAGACGAAATCCGGCTAAACATTTCGGCCAGTGTGCTAACGGTTTTACCCGCTCGCTGCCTTCTTCATATCATATACTACAGCAATATGAAGACGCATCTGCGTGCTCAATCGATCTACAAGAAATAACAACAAAATACCCCCTAATCAAGTCCTACCATTTTAACAAGGAACAATAAATTCGGTGATGTAATTCTTGGAATAGCATTTCTTGCATGGACGCAAAACATGCGATGCCTGTTTTGCATATAAAAATTAATGCATATAATAAACCCAATTCTAATTTCTATTTTTCATTTTTATGATAGGCAGCTTAAATGCAGATACATACATGTTAAACTTACCATGCTTTGATTGTATGGCTTTGATGTATTTAAAGATTGCATGCTCTGACTAGTACCAGAGGCCAGCTCTTGATATGCAAGGGAAGGAAACGTAATGGTTGTGATCGGAGTGCCTTTGATCATAATACAGTTAACAAAAGTCGAAACAACAAGAGCATTAATGCCAACAACAGCAGCAATAGAGCAGAAACAACAACAACCACAAAATGTGGGACTTTGAAGTTGAAAGGGTTGCAAAAAGGAACACATCAAGATGAATATAAATCAACATTTGAGCCCTCAAAATTCAAACGGTCCCAGTGTATATTTATTCAGTTATTCTCTATACGAAAACAAAATACGAAGCTAAAAACGAAAAAGCTAAACACAGAACTAGTGATGAAATTTCAGAGGAAGCTATAAGGTGATGAACAAGCATTCAATTCTGGGTGCGCCACTTCTAATACCAGAAACAGCTGTAAGCCAAAGAAGTCAATTAGATAATTTCTGTAACCTTGTCAGTCCATTGATTCATATTACACTCTGAACTCGCTCAACGTTTTTTTTACGAGTGTGTATATATATATTTATATATCTATACATACATACATATACACACACACGTATATATATATATATAATTAAAAAAGTGACGAAGAGTGTAGGGAGCACCAGCATTGCTAGAAATAAGTGTCAAAAACTCTCTAGCCACAAGAGCATATGTTCTGTTTACTGACAAGGGAGACAACTGCCTCACCGCAATGGAAATTAATGCTCATCGGTAATGCTTACTCCACTGTGGTTGGTGAAGCTGGATTTTTCCTTGTCAGTATTTATAGGACTTTACAATAGGAATCAGTAGCTGATTTCGCAAAATGGTAATGTGAAAGTTATAAAATAATTAAGGTGCTAGACCCAATTCAAAATCAGAAAGGAAATAATGCACCGTCACTAAAAGGTATGCATGTATATTCACATGTATATGCACTCACACGTGTTCTCTACCCAGACAAAATCTTATAGCGGATTATTCAATTTTTGTTTCACTTTAGGTTTAACCCATTAGAACTAATGTAGATCCGCCTCCGCAACTTAACGTCACTTCAATTAGAGATAGGTTTGAAGCCGATAGAACAGTTAAGAATGTCTACAAGAACCGTTCTGTTATACAGCAGACATCGACTAGTCAAACAAAACAAGAATGAACACTGGAAACATTGTACCAGAATTCAAGAAAATCTTTGCGTCAAGCGAGTCGTAAGATGGGAATTTCAAAATCAAGTGTTCATTGTGTTTTTAAAGCGTTTTCATTGGATAAGTTCTATTCCAAGAACACACTATCCTCTCAATGAAGATGATTCGAAGAGGTCTTAGGTGTGGTACTTGGAAAGTGGTGTAAAAGAAATTCACATTTCAACAAAGATTGTCTGGGGAGTTGAGGCTACATTTAAATTAAACGGTTCAGTTACCCGCCACAGCTGCACCTAATGAGGACATGAAAATCCGCATATGACGAAGGAACATCACGTTAGTTTACCAGGAGTTATTGTATGTTGCGGCTTATTCTGTATAAGATTAACCGAACCATGATAGTGTGGCTGGTCACATTTACTTGAACTTGCTACGAGAGTCTGTCATTCTAAGCATTCAGGAGGACTTTGGAGATGTAACACTTTATTTCCAGCAAGTTGGGAGATCCCCAACACTACCATCGTATTGCAAAAGCCTATTTCGTGTTATTCTGCCAAACAGGTAGATTGAACGAAGAGATTTAGCAGAATATTCTCTGCGTTCATTGTAGGACATACTCAAATAATGACGTTTACAGCACAAAACCACCAACAGTCGACGATTTGAGGGCAGCCATTGAACTACAATACGCAGAAATACCAAACAGAATATTTCTTGATGTTTGCGATTCTATTACATCGCATAATGAGCAGCACTTTGACCAGAATGGTCATCATTAAAAAAAAAAGCACTCCATAAATAGGAGACATAAAATTCCATCAACAGATTTTATAAAATTTTGAAAATGATATATATTTTAATAAACACAGACTTTATAATCATTTAAAGCGTGTATCACTTTTTGAAGACACCGAATATATTTATACGAATCTTATCCAGAACAAATACGATAAAATCAAACACCATAAACAACAATATTTCCAATATTAACAATATATTTCAAGAAATACTGAGATGTCTTTTTTTTGTTTTTATAACCTAAGGAAGGTTATTGACACCAATAACACAAATATTTATTTTCCATTTTCCGCGAGTCATAAAATAGGTACCAGTAATGAATGAAGGGATTTCCAACGATCGCATTTTATTCCATTTCACACAAAGGGATTTATCTGTGTCGATGTCAAAATAAATCTTTACCGTTTTATATCTGTGACTTCTGATATATTTGAAGCTGGAGAAGAAAACAACGAGAATGGCAAATGTTACAACAACAAGGAGAATCATAACACCAATGATGACGACAACAACAACAGCAAAAGCAACATTATCAATGTGAAGAAGTGTTGCAACAACAATAACTGGAATAATAACCACAGTAAATAGCATCAACAATATCAGCAACGGCAAGAGTAACAAGAACAATTTCAGCCATAGCAGCAACCACAATAAGCTATGAAAATATCCATTAAAGGAACAACATCAACAGTAACCACACTGCAGCAGCTAAAGTCGCAACAACGTCAATAAGAACAACACCAACACAACAATAGCAGCAACAAGAATAACAGGACAACAATATTCTTTTCTACACTAGGCACAAGACCCGAAATTTTGGGGGAGAGTGCCAGTCGATTAGATTGATACCAGTACATAACTCGGACTTAATTTATCGACATCGAATGGATGAAAGGCAAAGTAGACCTCGGCAGAATTTGAACTCAGAACGTAACGGCAGACGAAATACCTATTTCTTTACTACCCACAAGGGGCTTTATTACCCACAGAGGGGACAAACAAGGGCAGACACACGGATTAAGTCGATTATATTGACCCCAGTGCGTAACTGGTACTTAATTTATCGACCCCAAATGGATGAAAGGCAAAGTCGACCTCAGCGGAATTTGAACTCAGAACGTAGCGGCAGACGAAATACCTATTTCTTTACTACCCACAAGGGGCTAAACACAGGGGGGGGGGAGAAACAAGGGCCGATTATATCGACCCCAGTGCGTAACTGGTACTTAATTTATCGACCCCGAAAGGATGAAGAGCAAAGTCGACCTCGGCGGAATTTGAACTCTGAACGTTACGGCAGACGAAATACTGCTACGCATTTCGCCCGACGCGCAAACGTTTCTGCCATCTAGCCGCCTTAACACAACATCATCATCAGTGACTTCGTCGTCGTCGTCATCGTCATCATCATCTCGTTGTCGTCGTCGTCATCATCATCATCAGCAGCAGAAACAGCAGCAGCAATAACAACAACGTGAAAGTATTGTAAAAAAAGAATATATCAAAATGTATATAGATCAACATTTGAGTCCTTAAAATTCAAACGGTCACAGTGTTCAGAATATTTATTCAATTACTCGAAATTAAAAAAAAATTAAGTTAAATACGGAACTAATAATTAAGTTTCAGAGGAACTCATAAGGCGAGGCAAAGCATTCAGCTCCGAAAGCACTAGTTTTTTTAATACTTGATTGGTACTTGTGGTACATCGTTGCGTCGAATCCCGTGTGCTGAAAGGTAAAGTTGACACAGGCGGGATTTGAACTTATAGAACCTAAATTGCTGGAAGGAACAATTCAAGGTAATTTTTTAGCAACGTTTTAACAATTTTGCTTGCTCGGCTTAATAACAGTAACAATCACAAGATCAATATAATTCTTTTGTTCAATATTCTTTTTAATGTGGAGGTGCAATGGCTCAGTGGTTAGGGCAGTGAACTCGCGGTCGTAGGATCTAGGTTTCGATTCCAAGACCAGGCATTGTGAGTGTTTATTGGGCGAAAACACCTGAAGCTCCACGAGGTCCCAGCAGGGGGTGGTGGTGACCTCTACTGTATTCTGTCACTACTACTTTCTTTCACTCTTCTGTATTTCAAAGGGCCAGCCTTGTTTTACTCTGTGTCACGCTGAATCTTCCCGAGAACAACGTTATGGGTGCACGTGCCTGCGGAGTGCTCAGCCACTTGCACGTTAATTTCACGAGCAGGATGTTCCGTTGATCGGATCAACTGAAACCCTCGTCATCGTAACCGACGGAATTCCACGATATATATAATACATACATATATAGACATAGTGGAGATGCAATGGTCCAGTGGCTAGAGCAGCGGTCTCGCGGTCGTAGGATCACGGTTTCGATTCCAAGACCGGGCGTTGTGAGTGTTTATTGAACGAAAACACCTAAAGCTCCACGAGGATCCGCCACGGAGTGGCGGCGAACCCTGCTGTACTCTTTCACCACAACTTTCTCTTAATGTCTTCCTGTTTCTGTTGTACCTGTATTTCAAAGGGTCAGCCTTGTCTCACTGTGTGTCACGCTGAATCTCCCCGAGAACTACGTTAAGGGTACACGTGTCTGCTGAATGCCCAGCCAATTGCACGTTAATTTCACGAGCAGGATGTTCCGTTGATCGGATCAATTGGATCTCTGGTCGTCGTAACCGACGGAGTGCCACTAT
>NW_021832551.1:45000-47500 GCF_006345805.1 Octopus sinensis | reverse complement strand
TATCTATCTATCTATCTATCTATCTATCTATCTATCATCTATCTATCTATCTATCTATCTATATATATATATATATATATATATATATATATTATATATATATATATATATATATATATATATATATATATATATGCATGTGTGTGTACATATACAGGGTGGCCCAAATGCCACCGAGGGATTGCAATTGTCGATAATTCTTTTAGTTTTTGACATTTTCCTTTTCTTTTCAAGGATTTTATGGACTACATCAAGGAAATTAATCATGTAAAAATATGGCACCGCACAGTGCACCCAAAGGGTGAAATTGGTCTATCAAAATCAAGGGTCGATTATTGAAACCCTCAGAGCATTTTGTTGGCATTTTCAAGTGAGAGATGCCCCAAGTGAAAACACAGTTAGGAACCTAGCTCGTTGTTTTCCCCGAAAGAAGAATTTTATCCTACATTAGTTTTAAATATATATATATTTATAAATGAGGGTGAAAAATTTGATATTAATTTAATAATACCATCAATTTAACACCAAGTGGCTTAGCACATAAAAACCAAGGGAAAATACAAATTTATACGTAAATATTAGAGTGACCACTATGTGGTTCACTCTAGTGCTAAAAATAGCTCCGCTAAAGGTATAGCCACTAAAAGTTGTTTTTAAGTAGAGATACCACTACATTTAACGTAAGGTAAGGGAAACACAACGAAAAAATAGATTAACCCTGAACAATTGTTTCATTATTAATGTAATATGCAATTTTACTTACACAACATCCATAAATCTTCAGCAGAGGTTTGTCTTAATAAATTGTATTTAAGACAAACCTCTGCTGAAGATTTATGGATGTTGTGTAAGTAAAATTGCATATAACATTAATAATGAAACAATTGTTAGGCCGACTTTTTTGCGCAAACTGCACGTGCATTTTTCTCGTGTACGCGTAGTATCGATCGCAACAGCTGATGTACTTGCGCGTACAAATGCACGTTCCCACGGCTTTATCGATCGCATTCTCACCTGCAATCGATTTTTGTAATTTTTTCAAGACTTATACACGCCCTGATACCGTCGGTATCTGCATATCAAATTTGAGCGCAATCGGATGGAGGATGCCCGAGATACTAGAAGACACTCACACAGACAGACAGAACGATTTTATATAATATATATATATAGATGTGTGTGTGTGTGTGTGTGTGTGTGTGTGTGTATTGACATATACATATAACATGAGGGGTGTCTTTTTAGTTTTGAAATATCTGCATGTCAGTGTGTGTGTATGTGTATAAACATACAAACATACATACTTATCTGTGTGTCTGCATGCAAGTTTCTACACTTAGTTTGACAGCGTAGAGTCCTTATGACAGGTCATAGTTTGTTATTTTGATAATATATAGATATGGGACCATATTTGATGTAATGGATTTTACGCCAAGGTCTTTAAGGATCTTGTAATTATTTGAATCATGGAGAAGGTTTTAGTTTATTAGGGAAAGGTTTCACAGAAATGTAATTGTTTGTAGGATTTATTGTTTGCGGTGTGAGATAGCAATTACGTTATGGTAGATTTGTGGTGTTTATATGCTATGTGTATTTGCGTGTTTGTTTGTGTGTGTGTGTGTGTGCGTACATTTATTGGTATTTATATATATATATATATATATATATATATATATATACTCACATATATATATGCATATGTATATATATATATAACTGAAATGCGTTTTTACCGCTTGGATCGCTTTCAATGCCACTACGACCCGTCCGATTCGCTCCAAAATTTACAGGGACATGTAGAATGAGGTGACGATACCAGTGGGCTACCTTAGAAATCCATATCTTAAAAGGTGTGGTTGCTAGGGGCCATCTTCCTCACTCACGCTATTTCCTATATTACCCTCTCACTCCCCTTCATCCACTCCCGTTATTTAATGTAAGAACATTTCCACTCACTCTATCTCTTAGCTTCCCATCATTTTTACTCATGTATCTGTCTGCATTCATACAGAGAAACAAATATTCCATCGCCATCGCCACCGCATTCTATTGTCTGCCTGTCAACGCGCCCATCGACCAAATACAAACAGAACACACCAACGAGCGTTTATATACATGTGTGTGTGTGTTCTATATATAAATATGTATATATAATGTATATATACAAAGTGTATATATCTGTATTTATGTATATTAAACTTTTTAATACTTTTTGATAGTTACGTAAAGGGAACTGGTTGCTTCTTTACATTTTTTGGGTGCAACTTGGGTGCGAGACAGATAATTTTCTCTGTTAATTACGTAACCAACAGGGGTCTATCAGGGGGAAATTATGCCTACACATGAGCGCAGCGCATGTGAACATCCGACATGCTTTGAGTCGGGAGAAGAATTGAGCTGACGCAGACGTGTTGCAAAACAAGGGAGTACACGTGCAGAACAGAGGTGCATGAGTGCAATAGGGCTTGCTAGGCTGAAATACAGTGTACAGTATTGAATA
>NW_021832551.1:27500-40000 GCF_006345805.1 Octopus sinensis | reverse complement strand
CTCTCTCGCGGAGCATTTAATATAGCATCAAATTGAAGATCTGTGTTTGGCAATCGCCTGACACAAAGCAGGCTGTGTTCTGTGGAATCAATGAGATGATTTTTCTCCGGGAAGTTTGTTATTTTTTTTTATCTTATCACTCTCTTGAATACTTTAACGATATGAACTGTGGAATGAGATTGGACAGCAACTCACTGGGAGTGACCTACATCCTTTTTAAAATCCGGGATGTCAGACCGGGGCAGAAAATATTAAGGATTACAACCTGAATTCAGCGAATTCCTCAAGAGATTAGTAAAAGATTATGGAAGTTGAACACTGTGTGGATGTATGCATGTGTATAGATAGATAGCTAGATAGATTGATTGACAGATAGATGGATGGATGGATAGATAGACACAGACATATATACATAAAGACACACACACGTACTATATATATATATATATATATATATATATATATATAAAGAGAGAGAGAGAGAGAGAGTGAGAGAGAGAGAAGGGAAGAGAGAGAGATAAATAGATGGATAAAAAGATAGACAGATAGATAGATAGATAGATAGATAGATAGATAGATAGATAGATAGATAGATAGATAGATAGATAGATAGATAGGTCGATAAATAGGTAGATTGATAAATAGTAAGATCAACAAATTCCACGTAATTAAGCATTCCGGAACAATTAACATCCATTATTCATTTGTGGATTTTGTGTTCTGTCAAAACGTTCCTCCCTCATAACCAGCACCACCACCACCGATTTGAAGTGAACATTAGTTATATAACTACTCTCACTGCTTCCACCTATTACCGCCACCGCCACTGCCATCACAACCATTGATATCACCACCGCCACCACCATCACTACTACCGCGACGACGACCACGTCATCCCACCACCATAAACCACCAACAACAATTTGAGCTTAAAGGCAGAAGCAATATAATTTTGCTCACCACTTTCACCACCATGAGGAGGATGACAACATCGACCACCACCAGCAACAACAACACCAACATCTCACCGCCACCACTACACTTCACCACTATCACCACAACCATCACCACCACCATCACCACCACCACCACCACCACCACCACCACCACTACTACCATCACTATCACGAGCTCACCACTATCACCACCATCATCACCACCACCATCTCAGCACCACAACCAACACCACCACCGCCACTACCACCACAACCAACCACCACCACCATCACTATCACGAGCATACCACCATCACCACCATCATCACCACCACCATCTCAGCACCACAACAAACACCACCACCACTACCACCACTACCACCAACACCACCACCACTACCACCACTACCACCACCACCACCACCACCACCACCACCACCACCACCACCACCACCATCACCACCAACATCACCCTGAACATCTAGGACATTGAGCTGAACAACAGGAGTATTGAAGAGAGTTAATATTGATGTTTGCTGAGGCGTAGAATATTCCAGCGCTCCAATGTTCCGATATATATATATATATAATATATTATATATAGATATATATATTATATATATATATATATATATATATATATATCTATATATATATATATATACAATATATACATACATATATATAAGCAAAAACAAAAACAAAAATGCAAACAAAAACCGTCGCCTGAAGCTTCTCAGAACAAGAAACAAAATACCTAAGAGTAGTCTTTGACATGCTCTTCCAATTGAAGGCGATTGTCTTACCGAAAATGTCTGCCGGCTAAAACGAAGTGAAGTATATGCGAAACTATAGGAGCCTGAATTTATGCTACGTGTCCTGTTTTGTGTGACACTAGAAAGTGAGCAGAGAGGAGAAGCGCTTCAGTAAAAGATATATTACTGTCTATCGACAGTTAACGAAACTGAGGCGTATTTGTACGAGAATCCGGTCAAAAGGAAGGATTTTTCTACTACTGGTTTGCTAGTTTCGAAGGCACGTAGTTTAGGGGTTAGGGTTTACGTCTCATGATCGTGAAGTTGTGAGTTCGATTTCCGGCAGCGCATTGCGTCCTTTGATTTATTTCACGTTACTCCAGTCAACTCAACGGGTAAAAATGACTAGTACCTTCGAAGGGGTCCCTTAGGTAATACCAGACAGTGGCACTCATGGCGTCTGATCTTAACTGACTGGAAATGTTATCATGTACATTCTGTTGGCTTGATATAATAGATGGGCTACAGCAAATATTCAGCTGAATACCACAGATTTGCTTGTTAGTTGTTTGACCTTAACCAGTTGAGCATGTCCCTTAGTGACTGACGATATGTGCATCTCTGATCACGAGCAGAAGTAGTGGGGAGCATCATAGCTATGTGTTGTGAGGAATTCTTTGGAGTTTGGATAATTCACTTCTGGAAACATGGGTGTTTCATTCGGCATCCTGAAACATGTCACTATCCTCTGGGATTTTCCAATCAACACTGACAGAACGATCCAGATAAATCGACCAGTCATAATCATGAAAGAAAGAGAGGGAAATACTTGTAGACTTATAGATGTAACTGTTCCCACTGATAAAAATATATCTGTAAAGGAATTTGGCAAATTAAGTAAATATAAGGACCTAGAAATTGAAATACAGATGTAGCATCTTAAAACGAGAACTGTTCCTATTATTGTGGGTGCTCTAGGTATGATAAGAAAGGGATTTCAGAAACATCTAGATAAAATACCAGGCGAGCCATATCTCAGAGAAATTGAAAATATTATGCTGACAAGTAATGCCCGTATCATCAGAAAAAAACCCCTGCCAATTTAAATGTACATGTTGTATTACATGAAGATATTTCGCTACTGCCCTTGCCATTTGCTCTCCTCAAACTTCCGTCATACTGTAACATCTCTTATACTTCACTCGCTCTAGGACGGTGGGTGTGTCCCAGCGAGTGGTGGCTGGTGTACCCTTATAAGTCATGATGGGTACACTGGGATTCCTATATTTTACCCCCAGTATCACTTTGATTACATGCACTGTTCTCTCACTCATGATATAATAATAATAATAATAATAATAATAATAATAATAATAATAATAATAATAATAATAATAATATTGGCTCTAGTGGCCATGGTTTTATTTATTTATTTATCTATTTAATTATTTACTTATTTATCTCATTTGATTTTTGTATTATCTATGGAGTGATCAGCCAATAGCACATTAATTCCACAAGCAAACTGTTCCGTTGATCGTATCAGATGGGACCATCGTCGTCGTAACTGACGATGTGATCCTTTTATATATATATATATATATATATATATATATATGTATGTTATATAATTAAGGAAATTGTTGTCTAAAATGCTCAGGTGCACAACAACTAAAAAATAAGAAAAAATGGTAAAACGAAGAATGGTAATCATCCTGCCGCTTTACGGTGATCTGAAAATGTCGCAGTGATACAACATTCTCCACGTGATTCTCTGTGATAAAAATCTGAGATTTCTATATAAGCGCAGGAGTGGCTGTGTGATAAGAAGCATGCTTCCCAACCACATGGTTCCGGGTTCATGAGCAAGTGTTTTCTACTATAGCCTCGGGTCGATCACCGACTTGTGAGTGGGTTTGTTAGACGGAAATTAACTTTGGTAGACGTCGTATATATATGTAAAGACAAAATGGGACAAGAACGCAAAACATCCGGACAGCTAGGTGATACAAAAATGGGACAACAAAACATCTAGATAGACGATACAAAGAAAACAAGGATGGGTCAATCGAAGTTTTCTTTCTTCAATCAAGCACCAGATTATCCTCGCAATTTCGGCTGATTATACTTGAGATTCATCCAATCTGGTCAGCCCCAGGGAAAAGCTAAGAGCCGTTTTTGGATTTGGTTATATACCGAGTAATGTAACATATTGTATATATTATATATATATATATATGTATGTATGTATGTATGCATGTATGTATGTATGTATGTATGTATTTGTGTGTCTTGGTTGCCTCCCACCATGCTGACACCGATGCCTGTGCGTTTATGTCCCCATATCTTAACGGTTCGGCAAAGAGATGGATAGAGTCAGTACAACACTCCAACATTGGTTGTCATGAGATGGTGGGGGAAAACAGACAGACAGAAACACACACACACACACACACACACACACACATATATATATACACGACGGTGTTCTTTCAGTTTCCATCTACCAAATGCACTCACATGA
This sequence comes from Octopus sinensis, assembly GCF_006345805.1. NCBI lineage: Eukaryota > Metazoa > Mollusca > Cephalopoda > Octopoda > Octopodidae > Octopus > Octopus sinensis. Next base: position 35,786 of record NW_021832551.1, on the reverse strand, counting down.
CTTTGGTCGGCCCGAGGCTTTAGTAGAAGGCACTTGACCAAGGTGGCACGCACTGAGAATGGACATGGAGCCATGTTGTTGGTAAGCAAGCTTCTTACCACACAGCCATTCTTGCATCTATGCATGTATGTATGTATGTATTATGTATATATCTATCTGCCTTTCTCTGTCCGTCTGTCTCTCTCTCTGTATATATATATATTATAATATATATATATATATATATATGGTATCAGTTAATGCTTAGTGTTAAGGAAACAGCCAAATAACCTCCTTATAATAATTACCTTAGGTATCATATCTTGTTTATGCACTTGTTCCCAACGCATTTATGTTTCTATTTAAATTTTAAAGTTCATTACATAAAATGTTAGCATAAACTTCACTGTTGAAAACTACTTCCCCGACGAGGTCACAATGAAACCGAAACTTGTTCATATTTACCTCCCTTAGTTGCATGCCGGAAAACGAAACTACTATTAATCACTGACTAATAACGTATTTTCCCCAATGCAAATTATTTCCTGTTAGCTTTTTAATATTCGAGCTTTTAAATATATTTTGCACTTATTTAACTATTGATTACAGAATAGGTTCTTCTCTGTTATTACCAAAAACCTATATCCTATATTTTACCATTTTACTAATTTTTCTTCTTTTTTTTATCCGTAATATATCCAATTATGCTCAATCTTTCACTCTTTAAAAAAATTCCATTTTTTCTTCTTTTTCTCTCATTTTCCACTTATTTTATCTCTTTTTTTCTCTCCCTTCTCTTCTCATCTTGCCGTTCACTAAACTATTTCTATTTTTTCCTTCACTAAATTATTTCAATACTTTTCAATCTATTTTTATTTCTTTTATTTCTTTTTTTCACAATCTTCCTTCTTCGCATTCTTACATACTGTACATTTCTTCAATTTTTCCATCATTCTTTCCTTCTTTCTTTCCTTCTCCTCTTCCTCTCCTCATGTCTATTTTCCGTTTCTTCTAATCTTTTCCTTATACTCTCCCCATTTATTGTTACTTTTGTCATTTTCTTTATATACTTATCATTCACGCTCACCTGCATACACACGCAGACTCACATGCACTCCGATGCCTACACACACACGTACACACAAATACATAAACATACTCCTGACTACACATGCATGACTACACACAATTAAAAATTAACCACGTATATTCATGTATAATTTCTAGATTGAAAATGGCGTATCAATAAAGCCGTCACATCGTCGAGAATCACTGAACATTTAGTCTTTATATAGTGTTTCTAAAACAAATCAACTTTGTAGAGACCATTTTGCACTATTGTATACATAACCGAGAGGCATGTGCCATGAGGAAAAGTTCAGGGTAGGCAACAGACATTAACAAAATGACTTATCTTTATATATAAAAGTGAGGTTGTGTGCTGTCTGTCTCCTACGATTTAGATTCCTAACTACTCCCACATTTTGCGGTGCAGTTTAATCAAAACCGGGTATCTTATAGTCGTGATTCATATCGAGCCCTTCTGGGTATTAGCGCGCGTCTGCGATGAGTCTACGATTAAAAAAAAAAATTACCATCAATTTTTTCCATTTATAATGCATTTTCGGCATATATAAGGGAAGTAACACTCTAAAAATTTATTATTAGATCTCAGAACGTAAAAAGCTACAGTAACACCCCCCCCCCCTTTGTGGTTAGCCATATTGAGATGGCTATTATACTTTACATCTCTAAAAATGCTTATATAGTTATTTCCCTTACAAACCTGAGCAACGCCGGGCGATACTGCTAGTCTAATAATAAAAGCCTTAACGAGAATACCAGTATGAAAACTATAAGGAAAAGTTCATCACTAACACACTGTATGTTAAAATATATTAAACGCTTAATCAATATAACGAAGTCAGAAGGCGGCAAGCTGGCAGAATCGTTAGCACGCCGGGCGAAATGCTCTCCAGTATTTTGTCTGTTTTTACGTTCTGAGTTCAAATTCCGCTGAGGTTGATTTTGCCTTTCATCCTTTCAGGGTCGATAGGTTAAGTACCAGTTACGCAATGGAGTCGATGTTATCGACTTAACCCGTTTGTCATCTCCGTGTTTAGCCCCTTGTGGGTAGTAAAGAAATAGGTATTTTGTCTGTCTTTACCTTCTGAGTTCAAGTTCCGCTGAGGTCGATTTTGCCTTTCATCTTTTCAGGGTCGATATATTAAGTACCAGTTGCGTATTGGGATCGATCTAAATGACTGTATGAAGACGGAAAACTGGCAGTACAGTTAACGCGCCGGACAAAATGCTTAGCGGTATTTCGTTCATTTTTCCTTTCTGAGTTCAAATTCCGCCGAGGTCAACTTTGCTTTCAACCTTTTGGGGTCGCTAGGAGGAGGAGTGGCTGTATGGTAAACAGCTTAAAATAGGCCGATAGAATAAGTACTAGGCTTACGAAGAATAAGTTCTGAGGTCCATTTATGCGACTAAAGGCGGTCTCCAGCATGGCCGCAGTCAAATGACTGAAACAAATAAGGGTAAAATAGTTTAACATTAGGGTTAATGTAATTGACTTACCCCACCACTCAAAAGTGTTGGTCTTGCGCCAAAATTTGAAACCAATATTCTTTTCTATTCTAGGAACAAAGCCCAAAATATTTGAGGAGGGAGGGTCAGTCGATTAGATCAACCCTAGTACACAACTGGTACTTAATTTTATCCGAAAGGTTAAAAGGCAAGCCAACCTCGGTGGCATTTGAACCCAGAACGTAAAGACAGACGAAATACATATTTCTTTTCTACCCACAAGGGGCTAAACACAGAGATGACAAACAAGGGCAGACAAACGGATTAAGTCGATTAGATCGACCCCAGTGCATAACTGGTACTTATTTAATCGACCCCGAAAGACTGAAAGGCAAAGTCGACCTAGTCGGAACTTGAACTGAGAACGCAACGGCAGACGAAATACCTATGTCTTTACTACCCACAAGGGGCTAAACACAAAGAGGACAAACAAGGAGGGACAAACGGATTAAGTCGATTATATCGACCTAGTGCGTAACTGCTACTTATTTAATCGACTCCGAAAGGATTAAAGGCAAAGTCGACCTCGGCGAAATTTGAACTCAGAACCTAGCGGCAGACGAAATACTTATTTCTATTTCTTTACTACCCACAAGGGGCTAAACACAGAGGAGATTAACAAGAACAGACAAACGGATTAAGTCGATTATATCGACCCCAGTGCGTAACTGGTACTTAACTTATCAACCCCGAAAGGATAAAAGGCAAAGTCGACCTCGGCGGAATTTGAACTGCTAGCTCGCCGCCTAACAGGCAAATCAACCTCGGTGGAAATTGAACTCAGACTAGCGACGGGCGAAATACTGCTAAACACTTCGCACGGCTTGCTAACGTTTCTGCCAGTTCGACGCCGTAATTTGAAACCAATATTACGCAGCATGAAGGCGGCGAGCTGGTACAGTCGTTAGCAGGTCGGGCAAAATGCTTAGTGGTATTTCGTCCTTCTGAGTTCAAATTCCACCGAGGTTGACTTTACCTTTCATTCTTTCGGTGTCGATAAAATAAGTATCAGGTGAACAATGGTGATGCTGTGATCAACTTATTCCCTCTCCAGAAATGGCTGGCCTTGTGTCAAATCAATAAAACGCAATATGAAAAACATAATGAAAGATTATATAAATAATTCTTTGTTATTTTGGAATAATGCTAACAATTTCGCTGAGCGAGAGCAAATCGATTACATTGACTCCAGTACTGGAATGTACTTTATTTTATCGACCCCGAAAGGATAAAATAAAAAGTTAACCTTGGCAAGATTTTAACTCAGAACATAAAAAAAAGTTGGAACAAATTCTGCAAAACATTTCTCTCTGCCAACCGCATAAAAAGGTCTTATCAATAATAAGAATATGTCGAAATAGTTTACAAAAAACAAATAGTGATAATAATTTCGTTCCTTATCTTTTCCCACCACTTTTTTTGCTTCCTTGGTTCCACAAATTTCTTCCTTATTATTTTGATGCAGTTCTTATTTTGTTTCCCTTCCTGCCTTTATGCTTGCGCGCGCGCATGTGTGTGCACGCGTGTGTGTGCGCGCGCGTGCCTTTGTGTGTATGGGTGTTTGTGTGTTTGTGTGTGTGAGCGCGCACAAACAATTGGTTTGCGTTAATATATGTATATAGGTATGAATGTATATATGCGTGTATGTATGTATGCATGTTTGTATGTATGTATGTATTTACGTATCTTTTACATGTTTCATATATGGAACACAGGCCAAGCTGGAGCACCACCTTGAAAGTTTAGTCGAATACATCAACTCCAGTAAATATCTTTTAAGTTTGGTACTTATTTTATCAGTCTCCTTTGCCAAGCCGCTATGTCACGGGATGGAAACAAAGCAACACTAGATGCCAAGCGTCACAGAAGGGGGAGAAATACCGCTCCCCACACAAGACCTCTTATAAGGTGGATTTGCACGCACACCGTTTCCATCTACCAAGTCCACTCTCAATAGATTGGTGGACCCGGAGTTATAGTAGAAGACACTTGCCCAAGGTACTGTGTGGTGGGATTGAACCTAAAATCACGTGTTTGCGAAATGAACTCCTTATCCACACAGACATACCACCACCTATATATATTTGTGTATGTATGACTGTACATATGTGTGTGTGTGTATGATATATATATATATATATATGTTGTTCAAAGGAATTCCAAATATTTTGGCAAAGTAAAATAAGAAAAACAATTAAATTGGAAAAAAAATTAAGTGAAATGTTTTGTTAATAATTTCCGGTGGACTCTCCCATAGACGACGACGAATGAGCATTCAGCTTTTCCTGAAAGACCTGCACAAAGGAATTGTTTATAGTGATCAAATGATCAGAAGGACATACAAGTATGTTTGTATACAAGAATACAAACCTACTCTCAACCGAAAGTCCGAATGGAGTAACATCTAGATCCCATTCAGAAGGACTATTCTATAACCACCCCTCTCTCTCTTTCTCCCTTTTACCTGTAGTCCTTACATACAGGTTGCAATGCGTATGTGCAGTTATATACAACGGTATGAGCGGACGTTGTTTGATACGGACAGTTGCACTTAGGCGTTATATCCATTCACGGTTAGACGATGATGAGAGGAACAAACACACACCCACACATATATATATATGTGTGTGCGTCTATACAAACATATATGTGAATATGTATACAACCTTCAGCAAAGTAACAGTCATGTACACAACTTGGACGGACACATGCCAGTACACGGACATACGTTCACATACACATACACATGTACACACTGACACGTCGGCCCATTCTCCTAGACACTCACATACATACGTAGCACATGAATACAAACATACATACATACCTACGTATGGGCATACACACGTACATACGCACGTACGTGTACACACACACATACTTGGGCACATGCATACGAGTGTATGTATGTGCGTATGTATGTATGTATGTATGTATGTATGTATGTATGTGTGTATGTATGTGTGTATGTACATGTGTGTGTGTGTGTATGTACATACGCACATGCGTACGTATGTACATACACACACACACACACACATGTACATACACACATACATACACACATACATACATACATACATACATACATACATACATACATACATACATACATACATACATACGCACAATAGTAAAACAATAGTTCTGTGATACAGAGATAAAGATCTGATAATAGATTTTAGGGTATAGTTTTGGGAGTAAGCATCGTAAATCACTTTCTAGCTTCGGCCGTAGGAAGTTGAAATTTGATAGCTTTGTGATGAGTGGTCACTCTACATCCATCCATCGCTACAGGTTTATAGCTTTATGTTTTATAGAGTGTGTGTGCGTGCATATACACACACATACATATATACATACGTACATACATACATACATACATACATACATACATACATACATACATACATAAATACATTCATACATACATACATACACACACAGGCGTATGTACGTACATGCATACGTACATACATACACACATGTATGCATACATACACACATACATGCGTACATATATATGACGAACTAACTGTTACTTTCTTAGATGCAGCATGGACTTTGTTAGTGAACAGGTCGCGGATTTTAGCGACGAAAATATTTTGACAAATTAAACTTAAATGTTGAAGTGAATCGAACGGATTTTGTGTGTTTCTTAAATGGCTTATAAACACCTTCCACGCTGCATTGTATATATATATATATATATATATATATATATATATATAATATATATATATATATATATATATATATATATATGTTATGTGTGTGGTGGTGTGTGTGTGTTTATCCGTTTTTCTGTCTCTTTACTCTTTTACTCTTTTACTCTTTTACTTGTTTCAGCCCGGCTGCAGGCCATGCTGGGGCACGCCCTGTTGTTGCTACCCTCTCCAAGTCCAGTTTGCCGTGGCTGGCCACTGATCTAAGAGAGAGTTTGTAGCTGCTGCCCTTAGGTTACCTTCGTACCTTGCAGTGGGTTCATCTGGGATCCGGAAAGCAGCTTGTCTAGATGTTTTTTGAAAATGTCCACATCCGCATCATGTAGATCTCTTAGTTTTCTTGGCAGTTTGTTGAAAAGCCGAGGGCCCCTGAACCCCAGGCTATTACAGTATCTGCTCCTTACCCTGGATGTGGAAGACGGGACCTTTGGCACCACACAGTGACGTCCTGTACGGGGATTGGAACAGCTCTCAATTCCAAAATTTGGTGCTAGTCCCTCCAGGATTTTCCATATGTATATCACTGCATATCTCTCTCGTCTTCGTTCCAAGGAGTACAAGTTGAGTTCCCCAAGCCTCTCCCAATAGTTCTTTTCTTTCATGGTGGAAATCCTCTTGGTGAAATGTCTTTGGATTGTCTCAAGCTCTGTGGTTAGTTTGACACTATGCGGTGACCACAGTTGGGAGCAGTAGTCTGATGACTTTATATATTTATGCATCCCCGAGAGTCTATATATGTGTGTTTCACAGCGTATATTCGAGAAAGTACTCAATACGTGGTGTAAAACAAAACAAAAAAGTTTTCAGCTGCTGTTTTATAAACTACATGGACTTTCAAGATTACTCGATCGGTCGAGGAGAGAGAGAGAGTGAGAGAGAGAGAGAGGGGGAGAGAGAGAGAGTGAGAGAGAGATGTGAGAAGTCAAATAGAAACAAAAACTTCAAGCGAGCTTTAAAAGATCCAAAATGGCGTGAGAACCTCGCTGCTTTATTGCATAACTAACCGGACGCAAAAATGAAAACGAACAGACACAAAAACGCAAAAGCCAGACATATTTTACAATATGTGAACCAAATTTATTTCAACTAATATAATAATTTTTCGCTTAAATCTTAAGTATCGTGTTATTCTGAATCTCATGTATCGGCTGCTGATTCAACCAGCTTACGGATCAGAAAATTATAAAGAAGCCATATAAAAAACGCGCGCTCACATCGCAATTTATAACGTATGCGTAAGGCATTGTAGAGAGCATCGCAGAGACGTACCTAGGTACCAGTTACGTACCACAAACGAATACCAAGGCATTTGTACATACACACGCACACACAAGTACACAAACATTCATAGATATATTGCATGCATGTGTAAGGGCATACCGGCTTGTCTGTACTTATGTGGATGCATGTATTAATGAATATAATGAGCCTATGTTTGTTTCTATATAAATTTTTTTAGCAGGATGTAAACAAATGAACGGGTTTCTTTTATCGAATTGGAGGACACCAACCGCTCCGAATTGTGTTGCTGTCGCGCAGACACTGGCGTATTTTCACTTACTTTGTTTTATGCTAGCTGTATTAATTGAGAATTCTGTAATCAGAGAGGACAGGGATCTTAGTTTTCTTGGTTTCGTTTCCGTCTTCTCGTTCCAGTTTTTGCAGCAACCTTCCTCACGTTTTTTTGTTTTTTTTCACGTTTATTCTTATTTACTCACTGTCCAGCGTCCTTGTTTTTATTATATATATATATATATATATATATATATATATATATATATATATATATATATATATATATATATATATATATATATATATATATATATATATATGTATATATATGTATGTATAAACCGCATAGGCAGAGCCTGAAAGATTGCTTGAAGGTAAATGGTGTATATATGTCTATTTAAAGTATCATAAAAGCATGAAATTATTTTCAGCTCTTTCGGTTGTGTATCAAATTGATATTATCTCTCTCTAGATG
>NW_021832551.1:20000-25000 GCF_006345805.1 Octopus sinensis | reverse complement strand
AGGTGAGCCATTACGTCACCCTCGTCACACAGACCCACCATGACAGTTCCTCATAGCGACGGCTTCGTAGACTCCGTTTCAGCTGTTCATGTCACCTCTTACAGCATTGACAATGTCCGCAGAGCGTTGAACTGCAGTTTCGATGTCGGTATTTTCGTACCCGGCGCGAACAATTATGGTACACGTAACACTTTTCTCGTCTTCAGATGGCTTTCAATATTTCAGGTCAGCTAACTTGTTCTCAGCTACGGCTTGAATCGTTTTACTCTCCAATGCGGTTAACTGTCCACCAGTACATGAAATAGTTCCTAAAAAAAGAGAAGATATCAAATATCGTCGAATTTAGCCCGAACATCCTGTTGAGTTGGAAATAACTGTTCTCACTCTTCATGTTTCCCCTAAACAGTCAACTTGCCCCAGCTTAGTGATTGTTACACAATAACCAGCCAGAACATTAAGGATAAGATATACAGTTAGTGAGCTTGAGTATTTTTAAGGGGGCATTAGTTATTTTAATACAAGAAATTATTGTAATATCGAAGCAACTTGAGGAAAGATGGAAAATAAGGAGTTGAGATAATATACTTAATTCCCGAAAAAGCGGCAGAAATTTGACCTTTGTCAGTCTAAACCAGAGCTTTTAACCTTGGGCAGTAGCACCTAGTTGGGAACATTGTGAGCATATAAGAATGTGGAAAAATATTATGGGAGCGCTATGGTGAGAAATTAAAGTGGTTGCGATACTTCCCAGAAAGAAACTTTTTGAAACAGGCGCAATGCTTTCATTTTGTATATGGTTCACAATGGTATGTACCTTGATATCCCAGATCGATGATAAATGCTTCAGTGATAAACGAGAATACATAATTGAAGGACCGGTTTCGCATTGTTCATCAGAATGAGAGTTGAAAGATAAAATTGCTAAGGAAAATATGTTGCTAAGGGAGGAAGTCGTTCACTTATTTATTTTGTAGTAAAAGGTAGGTAAATCTGTAATTTATATTTATTTGGGTTTTTTTCTCTCTGGCTTACAATATGGAAAACAATTAAATTTGGGAAAAATTAAAAGAAAAGTTTTTTAAAAGAATATTTGCATAGTATTCAAATACAAGGGCTATTTTCCTTGTTTCTTGCCTGTCTCTGTCTTTCTTCTTTACTCTTGAGGGTTCGAGGTCGTATATATATATATATATATATATATATATACGACGCCAAGATAGATCATTAGCCACTACACTCATTTTTTCTCTCCTTGTTCCTCTCCTTGTTTTCCGTGTCCCTTTCTGTAGAAGAGCGTAGGCTCGAAACGTAAAAGACTTTCTCTCTCTCTCTCTCTCTGTCTTTATATATATATATATATATAATGTAACCTGTATGGAATGGCACAACTATGCAGAGTGGACTATAATAACTGTTATAAATGATTTAATTATTCATAGTCTAATATGATATTTCAGAATATAAAAATTCCTTCTTCAGATATTGCTAGGAATTAATGGAGTCAATGTTATAGTCGATTTTCCAACGGTTACAGAAATCTGTCGGAAGCATACCTGTGGTAGTCTCACGAAGCTCCTTCCGGAATTCCTTATGAGAAGTGCTTGAGGCGCTCATGTCTCCAGCTCATGTGTTGGGATATCCGCAGTACTGCTTCCAATGCATTTAAAGGGAATAATTATATATTTTGTAGAAATTCTTCCCTTAAGTGGTTTTTTCACGCTGGCTATTTGATAAATTCTTATATAATTTTTATCCTTATACCTAATTATATATATAAGGCTGTAACATATATGTATATGTATATATAAGTATGTGTGTGTGTTTGCGTGCCTGTGTTTGCTCCTCCCCCCTACATCGCTTGACAACAGATGCTGGTGTGTTTACGTCCCTGTAACTCAGCGGTTCGGCAAAAGAGCCCAATAGAATAGGTACTAGGCTTATAATGATTTGCTCGACTAAAGGCGGTGCTTCAGCATGGCCGCAGTCAAATGACTGAAACAGGTAAAAGAGTAAAAGAGCATACATACATACATACATACATACATACATACATACATACATACATACATACATACATACATACATACATGCATACATGCATACATGCATACATACATACATAGATACGTACGTTCGTACGTACACACATACATGATGCCTGTCAAATCGTCAACATGTATGACTTCCTAGATGTCAAAAACAATGACTGTCAGCAACACTTCTGCCGCTATATACAGCCACTATTTGCCGATCATTCCACCATGACCAACGAAGCCATTCTCACAGGAATGTTTATATGCGTCTTTTACACACCCTTGCCAACATTACAACTATTACATAATTCCGAGCCTCCAGAAACAGCAGTCGGGCTTAAAATACCATGCTTTCTCCTTTTAATATTTTGTGCTTTTGAACTCAATATAAATGTATTTTGTAATTTATAAATATTTATATACCTCTACATGAATTTTTATCTTTTGAATATTTTTAGTTTTCGTTTCTCTCTATACATATCCCTATATATATATCTACATGAATATATGTACGTTTTATATATCAGGCGACACACACACACACACACACACACACACACACACACACACACACACACACACACACACACACACACACACACACACACACACACACACACACACACACACACACACACACACACACACACACACACACACACACACACACACACACACACACACACACACACACACACACACACACACACACACACACACACACACACACACACACACACACACACACACACACACACACACACACACACACACACACACACACACACACACACACACACACACACACACACACACACACACACACACACACACACACACACACACACACACACACACACACACACACACACACACACACACACACACACACACACACACACACACACACACACACACACACACACACACACACACACACACACACACACACACACACACACACACACACACACACACACACACACACACACACACACACACACACACACACACACACACACACACACACACACACACACACACACACACACACACACACACACACACACACACACACACACACACACACACACACACACACACACACACACACACACACACACACACACACACACACACACACACACACACACACACACACACACACACACACACACACACACACACACACACACACACACACACACACACACACACACACACACACACACACACACACACACACACACACACACACACACACACACACACACACACACACACACACACACACACACACACACACACACACACACACACACACACACACACACACACACACACACACACACACACACACACACACACACACACACACACACACACACACACACACACACACACACACACACACACACACACACACACACACACACACACACACACACACACACACACACACACACACACACACACACACACACACACACACACACACACACACACACACACACACACACACACACACACACACACACACACACACACACACACACACACACACACACACACACACACACACACACACACACACACACACACACACACACACACACACACACACACACACACACACACACACACACACACACACACACACACACACACACACACACACACACACACACACACACACACACACACACACACACACACACACACACACACACACACACACACACACACACAACACACACATACGTGTGTGTACGTGTGTGTGTGTGTGTTTGCTTTTAACTCTGATGTGTTTATACTACACAGCCAATAGTGGCTTATACCGAAGAAGGGGGGGGGGGGCATGAGCCACATGATACATATCTCAACATCTGAAACTGATGCAATGTGGGAGCGAATTAAAGCCTGTTACAAATGAATGTAACGGAGTGGATCTTACAAAAGGACCCTTATATTAAGAAGGATGTTAAACGAGGCAACGTATTAGGTGTGCCTTGTACAGGTTCCTACACAGTTTTCATCTCCCAAACACCATTCAACTGAAATTTAGGAGATGAACTTCAGCGCTTTGAATTCCATCTCGTACTGGCTTTCGCCATCTGATCGATGGAGAAATCTCGAAAAATCGAGCACAAGCGTTAAGCAGAATAATTATAATTACATTTCACATCTTGTGTAGCGTAGTTTCCCCCCAAATGTATATAAATCAAGCTACAGGAGAAGGCACATACCAAAATAAAGGTATAATGGGATCGAACAGGATACCTCGTGATTGGCAAGCAAACGACTTAACCATTCAACCACAACTACATCGAAGTAAGAAAGGTATAAAAGAACGGATTGGAAGATTTGCAATGTTCCTTAAAAGGAATAAGACAAAGGTAATATGGTCTTGGAAAGTAAATTAGGGGATACAAGCCAGTTCCGTCGGCTGCATTTTACAAGTATCGATCTTGGTGTGTTTTCGAGCATTTTAAAAGCTCTCATAAAAAAAAAAGAAAAGAAAAGAAAAAAACGAAGAAACCTACTGGCTGATATTTCCGCCTAGGATTCTTTGAAAAGAAAGATATGTTATGAATATATGAATATAATTTGGTAAGCTGAAGGTTTTAATTTCCATGTTATATTAGCGGCTTACATATATACATATATACACACATGCGCGCACAAACACATACACACACACAGACACACAGACACACACAGACACACACAGACACACACACAACACACACACACACACACACATATATATATATATATATATATATAAACACAGACGAATGCATACATATATACTTATATGCTTACGTACATATATACATATATCTATTTACATATACACACGCATTTATAACAGATACAAAGACACGTGTATATATATATATATATAGATAGATATATATCACATATATATATGTATATATATATTATATACATACAGATATTAAA
>NW_021832551.1:15000-17500 GCF_006345805.1 Octopus sinensis | reverse complement strand
TCTTCTATATATTCATGTATATGCTTGAATGAGTAGCTGTTACGTTTCTTTATTTGGTAGTGTGAAAGGGATGTTGGTATCTCTCCCTCATTGTCTTCTGCTTGTATCTACGCATCTATGCATATACATTGTCTGTTAGATTCATACATACATACATACGTACGTACGTACGTACATACATACTTAAATACGTACGTACGTCTATGCATACAGCGTTTTTAAACTTTCGATATTTTTATCATATCTGCTTGCAATCTTTGCAAAAATTTTCCAATGAATATCTTTTCGTTTCGTTTCGAATAATTTTTTTTTTCTCTCCTCGTTACATTTATCTTATTTATTTCTCAAAAAAAAAAAAAAAAAATAAATAAATAAAATAAAAATAAAATAAAATAAATGAATAACTGCAAAACAACTCCGAAACAAAAAAAAAACCCAAACCAAATCAAAAAATAACAATGACTGCATACCTATGAAAAGCATTTCCCAAACATGTCCCATCGGACATAAATCTGCCGCTCTTGATTCTTCCCTATTATCTCTCCCTCTCACCCTTCTACCTCGCCCCATTAACACATAACTTCCCGCTCTCTTTACTGTTTTGCTGTCTGCTATCTAACCAGGCACTATTCTCTCTATATGCATGTATGCATGTATGCAGATATATATATACATACATACATATATATATATATATATATATATATATATATAGTATTATATATATATATATATATATAATATATATATAATATGTATATATATATAATATTTTATATATATATTATATATATATATGTTATATATATATATAATATATATATATATAATATATACACAATATATATAATTATCATAACGGATTGCACACATTGTTAGCATTTACGTATCAACAAAAACATACGCATGTGTATTGACTCACAAACATATATACACACACACACACATATATATATATATATATACATACACACTTGATGCATATGCATGTGCACTCATGCACATATACATACATACATACACACGCATACATGTTTATGCATACACGCACATATTTGCATTTGTGGTGTATGTGTCGTTTGTGTTAGTACGGAGATGAGATTCTGTGCGAGAACATATGAGTCCATTGTAATTATCATAAATCTAAATACGTATAATACATACATACACACACCATATATATATATATGTATATATATATATATAATATATATATATATATATACATATATATATATATATATATATATATATCTATATATGTATATATACATACATATACTATATATATATATATATATATATACATACATATACATATATATATATATTATAGTATATATATATATATATATACATTACATATATATATATTATATATATATATATTATATACATATATCCATATACATATACATATATATAATATTATATATATATCTATATATATATATTATATACATACATATACATCTATATATATCTATATATATATATATATATATATATATATATACCTATATACATTTTATATATTTACACACCCCACCCACACACATATATGTTGCGAATATACGTATATATGTATATATGTATTTACATTATATGTGTATATGCATGTCTAAACATGTGTCTCTGTGTCTATGTGTGTGTTCGTGTTTTGAAAAGAGAACATGTACATTTCATTATCACCACGTCTGTTCCACATTGGTTGATTACATAAAATCCTGCCTGTTATTCACTAAGGCTGAAATCCTTCTTTTCCTTCCTTCCTTTCTTTCTTCTTTCTTTCCATTTTCTATTAAAACACATTATGCACACTCTCCTCCCTCCCCCCTCTCTCCCTTTTATTCTTCACTCTCTCTCCCTTTTATTCCTCTCTCTCTCTCTCTAATAATTTCTTTATCTTTTTCTCTCATTCTTTCTTTTCTTTTTCCTCTATCCTTCTCTCTAATTCCTTCACACATCTTCCATTCTATGCCGCTCTTTGCTTCTCTTATTCTTTCGTTCCTATCTTTCTGCCCCCTTTATTCCTTCTTCCATTTCTCTCCATTTTCCATTATTTTTTTTCTTTATCCTTCTTAAATTAAATTATTCCTTCCTTTATTCCTTCCTTCATTTATACTTTCGATCCTTTTAGCTCTCTCTTAACGTATTTTATTTCTCATTCTTCTATTTCAAACCCCCCACCATTTTCCTTGCATTGTTTCTCTCTACAATTTCCTCTTCCGCTTCTTTTAATTTTCTGTGTAACATTTTCAATGATTATGAACCTAACTCGGTCAAACGGTCATCTTAAATTGAATTTAGACAGACGTTGTATCAGTAACAAAATATAATTTAAATTTACTATAAATATTCTTTGTACTTATTTCTCGCCAAATCCTCGGTGTCATCTCCTTGCATTGACGGCGCAAAGTACATACTCATGTAGGCCAGTTTTAAGTACGAAAGGCATTTATTCCTATTTCGGCGAACTCACTTCTGCATGTCTACCTGT
>NW_021832551.1:5000-7500 GCF_006345805.1 Octopus sinensis | reverse complement strand
TCAGTTACCAACACACCCATCCTCTCAATTTATGCCGATAGTACTAAACAGTTAGACGCTCCGAAGATATTAAATGTCTACAGATAAAGCTCGTTATCATTTGTAGATAGAGTGAGTGAAGCAACACGAAATCCAAAAGAGGAAAGTATAATGTACTTCGCTCTCAACTGTATTACACAATTATTAGCTGCTTTTACAAGCGAGGAAATAATTTCAATACCAGAGTCCAAAACTGTACAAGGCTTGAGAATTGACACCTTGTTATTCTATACTGATGAAGCGCTTGAATGCATAACAGTCTATTTATAGATATAGAGTGAAGAAACGGGAAATACGAAGCAAATTTCAGTGTAATTGTATTAACACGGTTTTTGAGTCACACGAGAAAAACAAAACATTTTTGCTTTCTTAGCTTTCTTCTCTCGTCCACGAAACTGGAAACTCAGCCAAGAGACAATTTTTATGAAAAAAGTTACGTAATTGCCTCCATATGATGTATGAAACACGGGGTGAGATGGGGGAGTCAATCGTTGTCGTGAATTTACAGGGGAATAACCTATGCCTTTCTCTGTATGCAGCTCATATTTAGTAGATGTACGAACATTAACAAATGCATGATACTAAGAGAAAAACCTAAACAGGAATAATTTCCACATGTATGTATGTATGTATGTATGTATGTATGTATGTATGTATGTATGTATGTATGTATGTATGTACGTACGTACGTATGTATGTATGAATGTATGTATGTATGTATCTATCTATCTATCTGCCTATCTATCGATAAATCTATCTATTTATCTATCTATCCATCCATCCATCCATATATATATCTACGTATCTCTCATCTCTCATCTATCATTCGAGTTGTCTGCTTATCTGCCTATCTGTCTGCATGTCTATTTCTATATCTGTCTATATGTATGTATGTATGTATGTATGTATGTATGTATGTATGTATGTATGAATGAATGTCGGTGCAGGCCTGGTGTGGTTACGAATTTCGATTTCCAGAGAAGTGGTCTAGGATTTAGAACTAGAGTTTTAACAAATAACCTCGTGCTCACCAAAACCTGAATCATTCTTGAAGACAGAAACTATGCGGAAGCACATCACACACACATATATAACTACACACACACACACACACACACACAAACTCAAACGCCCACACACATACACACACAAATGTTTATCTCACAAATGTTAAGTAGGAACACAAATGGGTGGAGATTAACTACAGCTGTTTCAGGCACGTTTTTTTTTATTCATGAACAAATCAATTACATCAGGAAAAAACATAACTGCTTTCGTCAGGTATGTTAAAATTTAAATTTAAAATTAAATATTTAAGATTTGGCTCATAAAGAGTATATGCTGACTTCAGCTCGTTGACGGTCGGGTGACCGTCGACCGTGAGACTACATGCTAGAGGGAGTCTGTGTATGATTTCTCCTACATATGTACGAGGAGACGCTGAATGGTTCCGGTCCTTGGGTAAAATAAAATACAGGAGGATGATTTAATTGTGACTTCATTCAACATAGTTTCCTCTCAGATTCGCGCACTTATTGCAGAGGTCCTTCACTTTTTCTGAGCCCTGCAAAAGAACTCGGAAGATTAGAGCTTTAACCAGGCCTTTCACGATACCCTTACAGCCAGGAACTTTTCACCACCCCTCGTATATTTATATTGATGGGTATATTGGTATTTTCATGCGTATATGTTTGTAGATGATGGGACGATTCCGTATATATACATTAAAATATGCGTGAGTGTCCATATAAAATGCTCATACACAGATATGCTATTCTCGGCACTAAATTGGTGTCGATTCAATTGTGATCGTGCAAATAATTAATATAATCTATCTATCTATCTCGCAGCTCGTCTCCATGACCGAACTGTAGTCGTGGATCAAAAAGAGGCCGAGGAAGGGCGAATGGCACCGCGAGTGTCGCGTTGCTCTCAAGCAACTCTGCCGTCCTGGGTCGACCTTGAGTGACTTCAACACAACCAAAGCATTCTATAGGGGATTAGTGGAGGGGAGGTACGACGACGAGCTCGGGGCAAACCTGGACGTCGACGAGGAGTACCTGACCCGCTTGTTCAGGAAGACTTTCGGGCAGGCCCATGGACAACTTCCAGAGATCCCTGGCCTGGCAGTGTTCCGAGAACCGCTACCCGTTCGGGAGCTCTACAGACACGGCTCGAGAAACACGGGGCCGACCTGCCCGAGATGCGGTCAGAGCGACGAAACCGTTCTGCACGCATCGTGCAGTGTCCAACAATTTCCGACCTGTGGCTTGTGTCGAACACAACTGCTGTCACGTGTGGGACGAGTCGGTTATCAGCTGAGTCTATCGTCAATATTTGTCACGCCCCCTTCCTTCAAACGGGAAGGAAGAGCTATTTTCATCATCCTGTGGCTATGGCGAAAGAATGTATCTGGTGGACGCGTCTGAAAGGATTGGAGACAACACTTTCCTCTCTGGTC
>NW_021832550.1:47500-61389 GCF_006345805.1 Octopus sinensis | reverse complement strand
TATGGCGGTCCGATTGTGAATTAGTGCATATCTTGGCAATGGCCCCCTCATCAGGATAATTAAAAATTTCACAGTCAAGTCGTTATATATATATATAATATTTGTATATGTGTGTGTGTGCATGCGTAAACATAAATATATGTGTAAATACAAGAATGAGTATGTGTATATGTGTATATATATATTTATAATATATATATATATATATTATATATTATCTATATATATATATATATATATATATATGCATATAAAAAATCAAACAAATAAATTGTGAAAGACTTTATACATACATATCTGTATCCACTATTTGTGTAGGTATCTTCGTGAATGTACTTTTACATATATGCATATATTGTTATTATATATATATATATATTAGATATATTTATATATTATATATATAATATATATATATGTGTGTGGTGTGTGTGTGTGTGGGTGTATATATATATATACATATATTATTATATTATATTCTATAATATTAAATTGGACATGGGCGATCGTTGTATCTTTTCTTGTATTGTGGTTCACAGCCAAACGGCTGGGCGAATTCGCGTGAAAAGTGGGCAAACATGTGGTGACAGGTGCATAGATTGGAATGCGGTTTGTATTTTTTTTCCTAGCCTCATACTTACCGATAAAATCGATTAAAACTTTTCTAATGGAATTCTCGTTTGTATATATATATATATATAATAATACTATAATAATAATATATAATAATAATAATAATAATAATAATATATAATTATATAATAATAATAATATTAATAATAAATCCAAAACTTACAGGGAAAAATTAGTTAGGATTAATCTAATTTTATAGTATAAATATATATATAAATTAGAGATAAAAAACTACTATTAGTCAAATCATTAATTAATGTTATTTCTATGTATGGTTTATGATTTTCACTGTTTGATTTGCCTAATAGTGGTTTTATCTCTTTAATATTATATATAATATATTATATATATATATATATATATATATATAGATATATATATATATATATCACCTTGATCACCTTGACTGACCAGTCTGTCGGGCGTCCATTTGACTCTGCTGGTCACAGCACGCTGTTCCACTCCTCTCGGTCGCGCCTTTCTATCCACGTGATCCCAATCGTCCTCCTGAAATCGTAACTCCACCGTTGTGGAGGCCTTCCGGGTGGTCGTTTCCGCTCGCGCAGGTACCACTCGACAACTGCGCGGGTCCACCGATTATCGGTGAGCCGGGCGACGTGTCCAGCCCATCTAAACTTGCTGCGTGTTTTTACTCTGCGATGACATCCCTCACGCTCTGGTTTGATAATAAAAATAAAATTTCAATTAAACATGGCGGCACTCAGCTGTGCGCTCCACGTCTTTTCTCTTTTTTTACATGATTTCTGTGTTTGGATAACTAGCGGTTTGTTTCTGTATCGTTTAATGAAAGTTACAAAATTTAAATTAAATGTGATGGCTCATTATTTACAAAAATATTACAGTATGAATTACAAACTGTTGAACAGCTTAGACAAGATAATCATTATTCTAGATTTGTTATTACAAAATCCATAGAATTACTGAGCGTCATTAAAGATATTTCCTTGTTTTCTTTCGTTCTTTATCTATGTTTTAAAATCATTCTACTTTCCCCTCATGTTTAAGAGAACAAGTCATTTTCATTTTAATGATCAAAATCTCACTCATTCTCTCTCTCTCTCTCTCTCTCTCTCGCTCTCTTTCTCCATATATATGCGTACGTGTGTGCATGTATGTGTGTGTGTGTGTGTAAATGTTGAACAATGAGAATAAATGCTCAATACCTCATTGGTGGACAGAATTTCTTTATTTGTGTATTAAGGCAACTATTAGTTTCACTGCTAAGAAAATATCTTAAAATCTTAAATTTTCAAGCCGATCGCATGCAGGAATGGTGTTCCTCTTCATTTTGGATGAAAATAAGAAAATTCGCGAGAATTCACAATAAAGTGTCGTAAAGAGTACAAGAAATCAAAGAGTCGCTACTCTTTTGAGCGATTATTTTCCTTGAGTTTGACTTCTGGGGAAAAAAACTGTGTTGGATGATGAAATTGTTTACATTATATTATATTACTAGCAGTATCGCCCGGCGTTGCTCGGGTTTGTAAGGGAAATAACTATATAAGCGTTTTTAGAGTTGTAAAGTATAATAGCCATCTCAATATGGCTAACCACAAAGGGGGGGTGTTGACTGTAGCTTTTTACGTCTGAGATTTAATAATAAAATTTTTAGAGAAGTTACTTCCCTTATATATGCCAAAAATGCATTAAAAATGGGAAAAATTGATTGTAAATATTTTTTTAAATCGTAGACTCATCGTAGACGCGCGCTAATACCCAGAAGGGCTCGATATGAATCACGACTATAAGATACCCGGTTTTGGTTAAACTGCACCGCAAAATGTGGGAGTAGTTAGGAATCAAAATCGTAGGAGACAGACAGCACACAACCTCACTTTTATATATAAAGATATTCTGAGTATGTTTAATGTTCGTATTACAGGAACTAACTTAGAAGCCACAAATGACCGTTACTCATTTCTAATAACAACACTGAATTGCGTTCCTCTGTAAGACATTTTATTACCCTTTGCTCCAGTCTGTTCACCTGGCTGAAGCTAGTTGTACCTGTAATACAAAGCGGGCCGGCCTTGTTACATTTTGTGTCACGATGAGAACTACGTAAAGGGTATGCGTGTCTGTGGGATACTCAACCATTTGCACGTTAATTTCACGAATAGGCTATTCCGTTGATCGGATTGGGTGGAACACTCGTCGTAACCGACGGAGTCCCGTTTTGATTGCAAATAAATACTCATTGCTGATTAGTATAAGGGGATTGTTCTAAACCTGAAGCATTGCATTTTTCTTGAGCTCTAGGAGGGAAAAGAAACGCCTTTGCTATAAATGCTTTTAAATTACGGCACAAGGCCAGCAAATTTAGAGGGGGGAAACTTCATTATATTAACGCATTACTCAACTGCTACTTATTTTAGCGACCCCTAAAAGCTCGCAAAATTATTAGCATGCCGGACAAAATTCCTAGTGGCATTTCTTCCGGCATTACGTTCGGAGTTCAAATGCCGCCGAGATCGGTTTTACCTTTCATCCTTTCGGTGTCGTTACAATAAATACCAGTTGAACAGTGGGGTCGCTGTAATCGACTAATATCCTCCGCCAAAATTCTAAACTTTGTCCATATAGCAGAAAGGCTTTTAACGACTCCGAAAGTATAAACAGCAAATCTGACCCCTGCTGGGTTTGAAAGGCGGGAAGAAATGTCAGTAACCATTTTGCCCCTGGTGCTAACGATTCTATCACCTCATTACATTTGTCAGCTTAATGTTGTATCAAATTCATGGCGGCGAGCTGGCAGAAACGTTAGCACGCCGGGCGAAATGCTTAGCAGTATTTCGTCTGCCGATACGTTCTGAGTTCAAATTCCGCTGAGGTCGACTTTGCCTTTCATCCTTTCAGGGTCGATTAAATAAGTACCAGTTACGCACTGGGGTCGATATAATCGACTTAATCTGTTTGTCTGTCCTTGTTTGTCCTCTCTGTGTTTAGCCCCTTGTGGGTAGTAAAGAAATAGGTATTTCGTCTGTCTTTACGTTCTGAGTTCAAATTCCGTCGAAGTCGACTTTGCCTTTTATCCTTTCGGGGTCGATAAATTAAGTACCAGTTATACACTGAGATCGATCTAATCAACTGGCCCCCTTCCCCAAAAATTGAGGGCCTTGTTTCTAGAGTACAAAAGAATATTGTATCAAATTCTGGCACAAGACCAGCGATTTTAGGGAAAAAGAAAAAATCGATTACATCGCCTCCAGTGCTCAATGATTGAGCCAGTTCATCGCCTTTGCTTTTGACATAATTGTAAAGTATATTGTTCCTGTATTTACTACAACCTCGTTTCTTTACGTTAGTTTTAAACTCAAGTTTTACTTCTAATTGCGTTGATTCGAGTACGTTTGCAAAATCTTTCAATGAGCGTATTATAAACTTTCACAATACAACGAACATTTTACAATTTCACATATCTCCTTCATTTTCGATATTCTCTGAACATCACCGGTTTATATATCACAATGTATTTAAAAATAGTATTCGTATCCTATTCTCTATACAGTACAGTTAATGAACGCGCCACTTATTCATATATTTCTATAAGCATCTGACAGCTAGAAGTACGAACTTGTCTCAAGATGTTATAAACCACACAATGCATTTATGTCAGTGTGATGCAAAGCTTCCTCTTTTTCTTCCTATCTCTTCATTTCAGCTGCAATTATTTATTATTGAACTATTACTTTAATATCGATTTTTATTGTTCTTTTTATTTCATTATCCGCGAAATAGAAAACAAGTTGTTATAATTTGTATGATAATAACGAAAGAACGCTTGAAATTTTGGGGAAGGGCCCGGACGACTTCATCAACCACACGAAATCTTTGGGGAGGGGGCCAGTTGATTAGATCAACCCCAGTACGCAACTGGTATTTAATTTATCGATCCCCCGAAAGGATGAAAGGCAAAGTCGACCTCGGCGGAATTTGAACTCAGAACGTAACAGCAGACGAAATACCTATTTCTTTACTACCCACAAGGGGCTAAACACAGAGAGGACAAACAGGGACAGACAAACAGATTAAGTCGATTATATCGACCCCAGTGCGTAACTGGTACTTAATTTATCAACCCCGAAAGGATGAAAAGCAAAGTCGACCTCGGCGGAATTTGAACTCACAACGTAACAGCAAACGAAATACCGCTAACTATTTCGCCCGGCGTGCTAACGTTTCTGCCAGCTCGCCGCCTTTGAGTATTTAAATATTGCCAAGGACTTCATTCCAACCATGACCTTACCTCCCAATTCTTAATCCAAGACTAGGTCTACAGCGTCAAGATTGGCTATAAGAGAAATCGACTTAAACTACCGACTCACACTACACGTTATAATTTTTCTATTTAATGATTCTTATGTACTCTTTAACTCTTTTTACTCTTCCTTTACGTAGCCCATATCTACACACTATATCATTCAAATTGTAATGGCATCTTTAGTTTAAACAAGGGATTCCCTTGTAATTAGAGGAACTAACTTAGAAGCCACAAATTACCGTTACTTATTTCTAATAACCACTGGAATCCCCACCACGTATAACTCCTTCGGCCAACACCGCCGGTCAAATAATCACTGTCCCCACTTACTGTCACACGCATCTAAAGAAGGGATCTACTACAAGTCAATATAATGTAAGCCTTCAGACTTTAGCAAACATTTTTCGTTTTCTTTTTCTTTGCCTTTCATTCCTTCTATTCATTCTGAAGCTGTTTATTAAATGCAGCGAGGTAAATGCAAATTTACTGCGATTTGATAAACAGAAACAGCTGTAAATGGTTCCAAATTCAATTAAATAATGACTTTTAAACAACAATGATCCACTTCTCATTGTTATTTATTGCTCCATTTATTATCTTCTCTCTCTCTCTCTCTCTCTCTCTCTCTCTCTCTCTCTCTCTCTCTCTCTCTCTCTCTCTCTCTCTCAAAATATGTGTGTGTGTGTATTTGATTAATGAGAGAGACGAAAGATGGGAAAAGTGAGAATATTTATTAATCACTACAATTGTTTCGACCCATTTCACATCGATTCTTCACGGGTGGGGCACTGAACAGCTGGTTTAGGAGTATCCGTCGGTGTAGATGTGTCTCTTCAGGTGATTACCAAGATGTATCTTCGTAAAATAACGATATATACATATATATATAGAGAGAGGGGGAGATAGAAAGAGAGAGAGAAACATAGACACCAATACCTGCATTTATTCAGAAAGATAAACACATACATATATACATATAGCATAATTTGTGTGTGTATGTGTTTCTGTGTCTATGTGTGTCGAGCTTAATTGTATTTATCCATATAACTACATAGAAAGATAGATAGATAGATGGATGGATAAATAGATAGATAGATAAATAGACAGACAGACAGACAGACAGACAGATAGATAGATAGATAGATAGATAGATAGATAGATAGATAGATAGATAGATAGATAGATAGATAGATAGATAGATAGATAGATAGATACGACGTCCAGCTTTCGGTTCCCGTCTACCAAATCCTTTCGCAAGGTTTTAATCGGCCTGGTGTTAAAGCAGAAGACACTTGCGCAAGTGGGCGCGTTGTGGGACTGAACCCGGAGCCGTGTGGTTGAGAAGCCAACTTCTTACCAGAAGTCCATTATTTCTAAACATTATCCATTATTTCAAAACATTTCGGAGAAATTTAGATGCTATTTCTAGCACATCGAGAATAAGCACTTTTAATGGTTTCCATTGGTCATCATTCTAGTTGTTATTGATTTTTATGTTATCGCAAAATGCCAAAAGAAAATATTATTTCCATAAAGACATTAATTCTGTATTGATCCACCATACACATCCCATGATACCATTCTTCTCTGTAAATATTTCGTTTTCTACTTAATTTAGCATCGAAAGGAGCAATTAAAAACACATTTTTTTTTCCAATAATAAATATTACAAAAACTAGAGTTGATATCGAATTGGAATTCCAATCAATAGAATGTGAATGAATTATAATTAAAAAGGAATCTTTTTAATATAAACAATTATAAATTTGTAAGCAGTATATTCTCGCAGGAAAAACAGAAAGACAAAGCTAATTTTTCTTTTCCAAATATGTGTATGAATATATATTTGTGTGTGTGTTTGTGAGCGTGTTTGAATCTATTTATCCATATCTCTCTCTCTCTCTCTCTCTCTCTCTATATATATATATATATATATATATATATATATAATATTATAGGCGTGGGTTTGTGGTAAGAAGCCTGCTTCCCAACCACAGGGTTCTGGCTTCAGTCCCACGGCGTGGCAACTTCGGCAAGCGTCTTCTAATATAGCCCCGGGCTGACCAAACCCTTGGGAGAGGATTTAGAAGGCGGAAACCTCCCCATAAGCTAGCGGTTCGGTAGAAGATACTAGGTTTATAAATAAAACCTGAGGTCGATTTGTTCGATTAAACAAACCCTTCAAGGCGTAAAGAATAAAGAATGTGTGTGTGCGTGTGTGAGTGTGTATATATATATTGGTTAATCGATGAACACAGACATATGCATGTGTAGATAGATAGATAGATAGATAGATAGATAGATAGATACATACATACATACATACATACATACATACATACATACATACATACATACATACATACATACATATTTCAAATTAACGACGAGAATAGCGACATAGAAGACAGAGTGAAAGTAAGGCGGTGAGCTGGCAGAATCGTTAGCACGCCGGGCGAAATGCTAAACGGTATTTCGACTGTCGAAATGTTCTGAGTTCAAATTCCGCCGAAGTCGACTTTGCCTTTCATCCTTTCGGGGGTCGATAAATTAAGCAACAGTTACGCACTGGGGTCGATGTAATCGACTTAATACCTATGTCTGTCTTTGTTTGTCCCCTCTATGTTTAGCCCCTTGTGGGTAATAAAGAAATAGGTATTTCGACTGTCGAAATGTTCTGAGTTCAAATTCCGCCGAAGTCGACTTTGCCTTTCATCCTTTCGGGGTCGATAAATTAAGTACCAGTGAAACCATGACGTGACGTCGATGTAATCGTCTAGACACCTTCCACAAATTTCAGGCCTTGTGCCTATTGTAGAAAGGATTTAATTTGACGCTCAGTGAGTGATGAAAGCAGAAGTGTCATGAATATTTTGAGCGCAAGCTCTTCTTCAGACAGTTCCATAGAAGAAGAAAAAAATGAAGAAAAAGTAAAGAAAAATATAACCAACGGGGAATTTATAAGTTGTTGTGTATTATGTATATTGAAAATGGTGGAGGAGAATGACCGGAGGTAACGCAGAACAAATGAGGCTCCGAAAGTACAAACGAAGTAACAAGCTATGTATATATTATGTGTTATGTAGTTTTAGTCTGTCTTTGAGAACTTAGTGAGTATGAGTGTATGGGTGTATGAACTGTTTGTGTGCGTGTGTATACGTATAGGTATTTTCAAACGTCTGAATTATGCATAAACCTTCTGTTTTCAGTATAGTCATTTTAAATTCATATGTATGTGTGTATGTATGTTTGTGTCTATGTATGTATGTATGCATGTATGTATGCATGTATTATGTAGTATGTATGTATGTATGTATGTATGTATGTATGTATGTATGTATGTGTGTTTGAGGCGCAGGAGTGGCTGTGCGGTAAGTAGCTTGCTAACCAACCACATAGTTCCGGGTTCAGTCCCACTGCGTGGCATCTTGGGCATGTGTCTTCTACTATAGCCTCGGGGCGACCAAAGCCTTGTGAGTGGATTTGGTAGACGGAAAATGAAAGAAGCCTGTCGTATATGTATATATATATATGTGTGTGTGTGTGTGTGTGTGTGTGTGTGTGTGTTTGTCCCCTAACATTGCTTGACAACCGATGCTTGTGTGTTTACGTCCCCGTCACTTAGCGGTTCGGCAAAAGAGACCGATAGAATAAGTACTGGGCTTACAAAGAATAAGTCCCGGGGTCGATTTGCTCGACTAAAGGCGGTGCTCCAGCATGGCCGCAGTCAAATGACTGAAACAAGTAAAAGAGTAAAAGAGTAAAGAGGTAAAGAGAGTATGTGTGTGTGTGTATAGTTCAAATTTACCGAAAACAAAAATAAAAGGCAAAGACAAGTGAGGAAACAACAAACAAGTGTATTAGTTTGACGCTCGGGAATAATGGAGAAGTCTTCGACGTTTCCAGTCTACGTTCTTCGACAGAAATGATTGAAAGGAAAATAAATGGAGGACGAAAACATAATAGAAAGAGAAGAAAATTATATATATATGTGTGTGTAGGAGGTGCACAGCAGCAGCAGGAGTAGCAGCAGGAGGTGCAAGAGAAGCAGGAGGAGGGCAGTGGTGATGATAGTGGTGTTGGCAATGGTGGAGGTGATGATGATGGTGGTGGTGGTGCGGCGGCGGCGGCGGCGGTATTGACGATGTTGATGATGGTGATGCTTGTGGTGATGGTAATGACCATGACGACCACGACGACGCTGTTGACGACGATGACGATGAGACACCGATGATGTTGGTGTTCATGGTGAAAATGGTGATCATTATAGTGAAGATGGCGGTGATGATGATTATGATGATGAGGAGGAGGAGGAGGAGGAGGAGGAGGAGGAGGATGGTGATGATGAATATAATGGTTTTAAATTAATGACAATGGAACTACTTAGATGTTGAGTAGGGCTTGATGGGATAAATTTATTATGGGTCTTAGTTTCATATTTGGTGAACTTACCATTTTGATGTAATTCACTGTTTGTGCTCTCTCTCTCTCTCTCTCTCTCTCTCTTTCGGTCTCTTTCGATGTCACTCTTTCCCTCCATACCGAATTTCCTTTGAGTGCGTTTTCAGAAGAGCATAGAAGAGGCTGGTTATTCTTTAAATCCCAGTTAAGTAGCATCATTCTTTATCTCTTGTCGCCGATGATTTTTTTTTAATCATTATTTATTGAGTTGTCGCATTTAAAAGAATTTCACTATTTGTTCAAGTCTGAAAGGAAAACCAGCAACTTCTATGGTCTCCTGGAAATGCGCAAATCAAAGGAAATTTGAGATGCAATGAAGAAACAAAACATTAAATACTTCAGGATTAATAGTCTGCTAAATTTTAAGTATTGCTACTGTAAGTTACTGAATAGGAAAATACAATAAAACAATTCCTAATAGATTTTGTCAAGGGTTTGTCAAGGGTTCGTTTTGGATTCTGCTAAGTGTATTCTAGAAAATAACACAATCTATTCCGATGGAAAATTTTTAATCCAAATTCAAGGAAACGCCATGGTGACGAAAGTTGCACCAACTTATGAATTTATTGTTATAGATTTGTGAGGTAAAATCTACCGCAAAAGGCCAAGGCTAAATTCAGTACTGACTTTGCCTGAGTCATCGTGGAAACGGTACCTAGAATATTGTTTTATCATATCATATGTGCCAGAACAATTTTCAATGTTGGTTACACATGGGTGTAGCATTCCCATGAAAGGCAAGTATCTATGAATTAGAATATCTGAATATGCTAATAATTAGGAACGGAGCCAGAAGAAAAGCTCATCAGAATTCTCTGTACTTTATTTGTTGTATATATAATATATATATATATATTTCTTTACTACCCACAAGGGGCTAAACATAGAGGGGACAAACAAGGACAGACAAAGGGATTAAGTCGATTACATCGACCCCAGTGCTAAACTGATACTTTATCTATCGACCCCCGAAAGGATGAAAGGCAAAGTCGACCTCGGCGGAATTGGAACTCAGAACGTAACGACAGACGAAATACCGCTAAGCATTTCGCCCGGGGCGCTATCGTTTCTGCCAGCTCGCCGCCTTATATATAATATATATATGTAAACATATAGATACATGCACACACGCACACATATACACATACAATTACATGTAATTATATACATGTATGTGTATGTGTGTGTAAGTGTGCGTGCGTACAAGAGTAGAATGAAACAAGATTTAGGTTTAATTTTTTTATTATAACTTCATAAATTACGATATAATGCTTGGCGGCATTTCGTCCGTGTGTATAGCCAAGATATTAAAAATAAGAATGAAGAACTATACAGCCTCAGAAAGTAATTTATCACACTGTTATATATACAATACAATTACTTTAAATCTCTATCCTACACGCGTTCCTTCGCGTTATACAGCTCCCTATCTCTCTCCCTCCCTCTTTCCTTCTTCTTTCTTTCTTTCTTTCTATCTCTCTCTCTATAATATATGTGTTTGTGTCTGTGTGCATATATAGTATGTATGTTGTATATATGTATATATATATATATATATATATATATATATTGTATTTTATATTTTTTATTTTCTTTCTGTAACATATTTCTACTATATATATATATATTAATATATATATGTATGTATATATGTATGTATGTATGTATGTATGTATGTATGTATGTATGTATGTATGTATGTATGTATGTATGTATGTATGTATGTAAGTATGTATGTATGTATAAACGTTATGCTCGTACATCACAACGAATATCTCTTCTAAGAGGTTAAACCGGTATATAATTACAGACTTAGAAACAATTAACTATGTCCTTTTGTATTTATTTGCTCCAGAGTGTTTGATAATGTTTTGTTTTTAAATGATTTCAATGAAAAAAAATGTATTATGTCATATGCAATCTGGCAATAATCTCATTGTAATAATGTCATTTGAATATGATATGATATTTTAGAACATGTAATATTATATTTTCGAAATAATTTGATTGCGACAATTTGTTTGTGATTAGATATTCTTAATTTTTACAATGGTTTGATTGTAATCACAGACTTTAGAATTAATTAACTGCAGTGTAAAAGGAATGACGTATTTCTTCTTTTCATTGTTATTTTTCCTTATAAGGCGGTGAGCTAGGATAAAAGTGACTGCGATGGACAAAATGTTTAACGGCAGTTCGTCTTTCTTTAAGTTCTGAGTTCAAATTCTTCCGAAGTTGACTTCGTCTTTTATTCTTTCAGGGTCAAGCACTGAGATCGATAGAATTGACTTCCATCTCCCCCGAAATTTGGGAATTAGGTATTAGAGAGAACGATTGAAAGAGAGAGAGAGAGAGAGATGAGACACGTGTTATTTGTCTCTAAATAATTTGTTAATTGTTATGGCACGGTTACTGATGAAGATTCGCCTAGCAAATTATTTTATTTGCTGAAGAAATCTGAAACCTAGGTATAACCGTAAAAAATAACAAGGTAAAAGTTTTTATTTTTCATTCCCTTCGAAAATTGCTCTTAAATGTGGTTTTGGTCGTTTTGACTGCTTCTTCTAGCGTTTATATATGTATATAATCTGAAATTACTAAGGCTACAACCGCTATCAATCAACATTACCAAAACGCACATATCTGAGTGTCATTGGTCGACCAACACGGTGGAATGTAGCTTCTTTTGGAAATTATCCCCTGAAGAAATATTTAATTAACCAGTTTCAATATTAAATTTTTTAATTAATCTAATCTAATTTCTCTAATTGAATTAATTGGATATGGAAACGGCTGTAAGGATAAGAATTTCATATTATATTGATTTGAATATCTTTGAATAAACTGGTTCTATGCGTCGTCAATTTCTTCATTTTCTTCTTTTTCTCATATACATATATATATAGTGACCCCCTTCGGTCAGACACTGACCATGGGTTTGCACCTAGAGAGTTACTCTCTGAGGCACAAGTCTGGGCAAGGTTGTTTCATGGAAGACCAGCAGTCGCCCATGCATACCGGCCTCCCCTCTCCACGTCACCGATGTTGTCCAAGGGAAAGGCAAGGGCCGATACAGCTTGGCACCTGTAACGTCGCAACTCATTTCTACAGCTGAGTGAACTGGAGCAACGTGAAATAAAGTGTCTTGCTCAAGAACACAACACGCAGCCCGGTCCGGGATTCGAGCTCACAACCTCACGATCTTAAGCTCGATGCTCTAACCACTGAGCCACGCGCCTTCATATATATATATATATATATATATATATATTATATATATATACATATATTATATATATATATATATATATATATATATATATATATATATTTCTTCATTTTCTTCTTTTTCTCATAACATATATTATAGTGACCCACTTCGGTCAGACACTGACCATGGGTTTGCAACTAGAGAGTTACTCTCTGGGCACAAGTCTGGGCAAGGTTGTTTCATGGAAGACCAGCAGTCGCCCATGCATACCGCCTCCCCTCTCCACGTCACCGATGTTGTCCAAGGGAAAGGCAAGGGCCGATAACAGCTTGGCACCTGTAACATCGCAACTCATTTCTACAGCTGAGTGAACTGGAGCAACGTGAAATAAGTGTCTTGCTCAAGAACACAACACGCAGCCCGGTCCGGGATTCGAGCTCACAACCTTACGATCTTAAGCTCGATGCTCTAACCACTGAGCCACGCGCCTTCATAATATATATATATATCTATATATATATATAGAAATATTAAAATTACTAAGTCTCTCTAAAAGAGAACAACGGCAGCGTTCCCGGAAAATATTAGTTATCGCCATACTAATATGGCATTCTTATAAAAATAAGAAAAAAGCTGACGCTTATTAGCTCCATGAGGCCATCGCCTTAAGTTAGCTATTTGATACACAAACTGTATCCATATAACCTTTGAACAAGGGAGGTCAGTCGCTCCACACTACTACTTGGCCGGCAGCTACAGACGCGTTTCGGGGTATTGCCCCTTTTCAATGCAGCGTAGCCAACCAGTAGTGTCGCTTCCGACAATCTCTGTTCAAAGGTTTTATTTACCTAGCTTCGGTGGAATACATCCACTTGTTTTCAATAATAGAAATATTAAAATTACTAAGTCTCTCTAAAAAAGAGACAACGGCAGCGTCCCGGAAAATATTAGTTATCGCCATACTAATATGGCATTCTTATAAAAATAAGAAAAAAGCTGACCGCTTATTAGCTCCATGAGGCCATCGCCTTAAGTTAGCTATTTGATACACAAACTGTATCCATATAACCTTTGACAAGGGAGGTCAGTCGCTCCACACTACTTGGCGGCAGCTACAGACGCGTTTCGGGGTATTGCCCCTTTTCAATGCAGCGTAGCCAAACCAGTAGGTGTCGCTTCCGACAATCTCTGTTCAAAGGTTTTATTTACCTAGCTTCGGTGGAATACATCCACTTGTTTTCAATAATAGAAATATTAAAATTACTAAGTCTCTCTAAAAGAGAACACGGGCAGCGTTCCCAG
>NW_021832550.1:25000-37500 GCF_006345805.1 Octopus sinensis | reverse complement strand
CTTAAAGAGCCGGAAGAAATATCACTAAGCATTTACTCCGACAGGCCAACTATTTTAATAGCGCGCCACCTTTCTCTAGAAATTAATAGTAACATAAGTTACAGGCTTTTAAATTTATGTATTTTTAACCAAGCGTCCATTGCTGACAAACCGGATGTCACGACTGTCTGTTTCCATAGGAACCGTATTAACATTATTACATTTTTCTTATGTTTATATTATTCTGCTTTTGTATTCTTGCGTGAAGGAACTGGTCATAGTCCATTCCTGTGTGATGAAGCCAAGAATCAGCAGTAGTACGGCTGTTGACCACAATAGTTATTTACATGAATGTGTGCAGAGCATTTGCTCCGTGACCCAAAAGCATCTCTTTGCCACAGGAAGTACCAGTTGAAAACGAAAAGCAAAACTGAATAAGTACTAAACTTTAAAAATATAAACACGCGAGTTTTAGTAAACCCATCGATGCAGCCCCCCCCCCCCGCAGCATGGCCTCTGTTCAGTTTTTAAAACAAGTCAAGAAAAAGGACAATGAAATCCCGCCTCAAGAAAATAACGTAAACAACGCAGAGGATGAAAGCCTGACAAGCAGTTAATAGATAAAATATTGCATTACCGATGCCACAGAATTTCAAAAGAAGTCCTTTCGATGCATAAAGAATTAGGTTCGGAGTATAAACCGCATTCAAAAAGTAGTAAAAATAAATAAATTAAGACATTAGATTGAATTGAAAAAGAATAGAGGCAAAATATTGGAGTGTTTGAATATCGAACACTTCGAAAAATGCCAAAGAGTGCATTCGGTTGCACTCAAACACAATTTGAAAAATGATTAAGAGGAAGAGGTCATGAAGTATCCAATTCATCCTAAACAGTAAACTTTCATGTTTTGGGGGGTTTTTTCAATTTTATTTTATTTTATTCATTAGGTGTTTTATATCGTGTCTGCTTGAGTTATGTGCACTTTTAAAATTCAAATTAATTTCTTCTATATTTGCATAACTTCATTCACCACCAACACCGTCCTCCTTTCTGCTATTTATCCACACTCTACTTTATCTTTCTTTATGTTTGCTTAACCCTCCCATCTCAGAGATACCTATTTTTCGCATCGCTTCGAGAACAAGCGACAGAGAAAGAGAAGGCCATGAGCGTCAGCATCATCACCGACGTCATTATTATTACTATTATTATTATTATTATTATTATTATTATTATTATTATTATTATTATTATTATCATTATTATTATCATCATCATCATTATCATTATTATTATCATTATTATTATTATTATTATTATCATCATCATCATCATCATCATTATTATTATTATTATTCAGTAGTTTTATTGTTATAGCGTGCTTTCACTTCACTACCGAGCGCAGCTCTGTGTGCCTTGGGTATGTGCTGTGATTTGATGTGATGCTCTGATGGTTATTGTATGGAAAGTGTTCTGCGTAGGATGTGGGCAGTGCCTAGTAATGCAATTTTCTGTATGTTATATATGTTTGTAAGTCCTGGTGTTTTTGTTATGTATTTGTCTGAATATTTTTTTTCATTGTTATTATTATTATTATTATTATTATTATTATTATTATTATTATTATATTATTATCATTATTATCATCATTATGGAGCTAGCAGAATCGTTAGCACGCCGGGGAAAATGCTTAGCGGTATTTCGTCCGTCTTTACTTTCTGAGTTCAAATTCCACCGAGTTCGACTTTGCCTTTTATCCTTTCGGGGGTCGATAAAATAAGTACCAGTTGGCCACTGGGGGGATGTCGATATAATCGACTTAACCCTCCAAGCAAAAAAGTTTTTGCCCTTGTGCCAGGATTTAAAACCATAATTATTAACATCATCATTGTCATCATCATCATCATCATCGTCATCGTAACCAATAATATCATCGCTTTATGTTGTAGCAGCAACAGCAGCAGATGTAGTAGTAGTAGTAGTAGTAGTATAGTAGTAGTAGTAGTAGTAGTAGTAGTAGTAGTAGTAGTAGTAGTAGTAGTAGTAGCCGCAGCAGCAGCATTCATCATCTGCGTTGTTTCTTTAATTACTCTTTTCTCTGGTAGACAAATATTTCGATTAAATATTGAGCGATAGTTATGATTATTAGATCATGTGACTCACGTGATTTTTTTGTGGTATGCTTTCGTTTTTTTTTCTTTCTTGTGTTTTCTTTTCATCTGTTGCTGGATGCATTTCTAAGCAATTTTCTTAAATGCCCCCCCCCCATACCTTCCCGTCCCCCGCTCTTTCCCATTCCGCTAATTATTCGTTTATTTAATCATTTATTTATATTCCAAATCGTGTATAATTAGCTATTAGACTTTATGGTAATACCAGCGTCGTTTTGCGGGCTTTTTTTCTTTGTTTTTTACCTCTCCACAATTCGTATTGGTGGTACAGCTTTTATATATATTTCTTTATTGCCCACAAGGGGCTATACATAGAGATGACAAACAAGGACAGACAAACGGATTAAGTCGATTACATCGACCCCATTGCGTAACTGGTACTTAATTTATCGACCCCGAAAGGATGAAAGGCAAAGTCGATCTCGGCGGAATTTGAACTCAGAACGTAGCGACAGACGAAATACCTATTTCTTTACTGCCGACAAGGGGCTAAACACAGAGGGGACAAACAAACGGATTAAGTCGATTATATCGACCCCAGTACGTAACCGGTACTTAATTTATCGACCCCGAAAGGATGAAAGGCAAAGTCGATCTCGGCGGAATTTGAACTCAGAACGTAGCGACAGACGAAATACCGCTAAGAATTTCACCCGGCGCGCTACCATGTCTGCTAGCTCGCCGCCTTTACAACTTTTATATATTTTAGTGGATGGTGGAGAGAAGGCACAGGGGGGGGGTTAAATCTTGACCCTACCTTGTTAGGAACACTTGATCTTGTAAGACAAGAAGTTAGTTAATATATGGCGATCCGAAGGCGGCGAGCTGGCAAAAACGTTAGCACACCGGGCGAAATGCTTAGCGGTATTTCATCTGAGTTCAAATTCTGCCGAGGTCGACTTTGCCTTTCAGCCTTTCGTGGTCGATAAATTAAGTACCAATTGCGTACTGTGGTCGATCTAATCGACTGGCCCCTCCCCCAAAATTTCAGGCCTTGTGCCTATAGTATAAAGGATTATTGTTGTTGTTGTTTTTGTTGTTGTCTGTATTATCAGACAATTGCAAAAAAAATTCTTTAAAAAAAATTTCAAAACTCTGCAAAAATCCGGCACAAATTCTTTATAGTTCAAAACGTTGCTTAATTTTTACTCTACCTAATTATTTCAGTAAAATGCTATTTACCAATTACCATCTTTTGAATAAATCCGTGTTTTCTTTAATATTCTGCATTATTATTTTCATAGCAGCAGTAATATATTTTCGGTATTTTCTCGTCATTGTCTTCATATTTCTATTTTTCTTATTCTTTTCGTTTTTCCTTTTCATATTTCCATTTTCATTTTTCATACCTGTTTCTTTTTGGTTTTTGTTGTTTTTTTGGTTTTTTGCCTTTCGTATTTGCTGAGGCGAA
This sequence comes from Octopus sinensis, assembly GCF_006345805.1. Classification (NCBI taxonomy): domain Eukaryota; kingdom Metazoa; phylum Mollusca; class Cephalopoda; order Octopoda; family Octopodidae; genus Octopus; species Octopus sinensis. The sequence continues at coordinate 33,936 of NW_021832550.1, read as the reverse complement.
ATTAAAACCATAATTTAGAAAAACTACTCGAGTCTAATGAATTTCAACGAAATTCAATAAAATTTGATGAAAAAAAATAATGGAATAAATAATTTATGAGGACCCAATCACACTTTATTATTATTATTATTATTATTATTATTATTATTATTATTATTACTACTACTACTACTACTACTACTACTACTACTACTGCTACTGCTGCTGCTGCTGCTGCTGCTGCTATCATTACTACTACTATCATTACTACTACTATATCATTAATATTATCATTATTATTATTATTATTTTCGTCATCAACATCATCCTCATTATTATCCTCATCATCACCATCACCATTATTAGTTTTTTTTTTTCCTCACCCTACTTTATCTTTTTCTTTTCTCTTAACCCTTCCGTCTGAGAGATACCTATTTTTCGTATCGCTTTGAGAACGAGCGGCAGAAAAAGAAAAGACTCTGATCGGCATCATCATCATCGTCGACATTATTATCATTTTTTATGTTTGACTTTTGCTTTACATTTGTACAAGTTGACTCCCAAGTCTCACCCAGAGACCTCAAGAGACAACAAGTTGGAGTTCATGTTGGTGTTATGCCTAGGGTGCCATATATTTGGTTTTGTACATAGCATTGTCCTAGAGAATGTTTAGGAAGCCACAAACTATTGTCCATGACCCGTCTTTTGATAGCTTCGAGCTCTACTTCTGTAAACCAAGAATTTTTTTTATTGCTCTATCTAGCTTGATCACATAGACTCTGTTCTCCAATGATGTTACATACGTTGTCGGTAACCCCTAATCTGCTCAGGTTGTGACACTCCATGACCACAGCATTAATTTGTTTTCTCCATCTACGCCGTGTGTGGTGGTCCCTTTCTGGATATCGACAGGCTGGAGCCAGACCAGAATCTCTGAGCCTAGCGGGTGTAACACTGTCACCATCATTGGCTTCAGTTTCATTACCACCGTTATTCACAATATTTTGTTTTTTCATTGTCACTCATATGCGGTAGCGATTATCAGGTTGCGCAATTACCAGTGTTTGTATTGTGACAATAAATTTATTGTGATAATAATAATAATAATAATTATTATTATTATTATTATTATTATTATTATTATTATTATTATTATTATTATTATTATTATTAATTATTAGTTAGTTAGTTAGTTAGTTAGTTAGTTAATTTTTTGGCTCAAAAAGCAAAACAGCAAGGCCATGTAGGGGGACATGGAGTTATGTACAGGGTGGTGTTCATGTAAAGAGTTCAGGCCACTTGTGGTCAAGGGAGACTTTGAACCAAGCGGTTGTCGGCATCTTCACCATCTCGTCCGGCAGCTTATTCCACGGATCCGCAACCCGGACGGAGAAAGCCCCTCTCCTTCGATTGAGACGAAGTCGTCGCAGATAGAGCTTTTCGGAATGACCCCGCAGCCGACGCTCTGGAGCAGGAGTGAAGAACAGCTCCTTCGAGAGGTTACACTTTTCGCTTATGGCTTAGAGACTTCTGTATGGCCAAGTTCATCTACATGCAGATACCACAGGGTATTTACCCGTAAAAGCTATATTGTAATCATGAAAAAGACCACAATGTTAAGTGTTTCAATAGCTTGCAGTGCAGTATTATCATTATTATTATTATTATTATTATTATTATTATTATTATTATTATTATTATTATTCAGTAGTTTTATTTTTATAGCGTGCTTTAACTTCGCTACCGAGCGCAGCTCTGTGTGCCTTGGGTATGTGCTGTGATTTGTTGTGATGCTCTGATGGTTATTGTATGGAAAGTGTTCTGCGTAGGATGTGTGCAGTGCCTAGTAGTGCAATTTTCTGTATGTTATATGTGTTTGTAAGTCCTGGTGTTTTTGTTATGTATTTGTCTGAATATTTTTTAATTATTATTATTATTATTATTATCATTTTTATTATTATATTAAGACCAAAGTATACATATATAATAACTATTTCAATATTTCCATTCAATATTTTCACACTCGTATTTGATTCTATTTTACACTATTCTGCATTCGCAATAATTCGTTATATTTTTATACACAATAATTTTACGCTATTTTACATTCACACAACATTTTTTAACATTATAAATTTTTTTTTCTTTCATCATTATTACATTTCTTTTGCACTGATTTCATTTTACTCTATTTCGTTGTATTATATTTATACTGACTGAATTTCAACAGTATCTTACCGTCTGTTGCTTTACTTTATTATTACACCGACTGGCCAACAGAGTTATCATTGTAAGTGCCACGTTTCTAACAAGAATCGATTTCTTTGTACTTTTAAGTCCATCGTGTATTGATGAGCCAGAAACGGCAACGATTCGGTATTTTGTGTTCTTGCCATCTGTTTTAAAGAGATCTGTATCTGTTGTTTTAGTTACGAGAGGAGAATTAAAAGGGTGTCCAACGCCTTTCTGTAAATCGATCACGTATTTTAAGTTCACAAGCCTGAGTTCAAAGTGTTGCCTTTTCTTCTGTTGTGAAAGGCTTTGTAGAAACCGGTTCGAAAGCCAGTTTCTGATATTTTGGGAGGAGGGGAGGGGAGGGGGAAGGGGGTGAGAAAGAGGAGGGGAGGAAGAAGAGGAGGAAGGGGGAAGAAGAGAGGAAGGGAGGAAGAATAATAGGAGGAGAGGAAGAAGAGGAGGAGGGGAAGGAGAAGTGGGGGTGAGGAAGAAGAGGAAGAAGAGGAAGAAGAGGAAGAAGAGGAAGAAGAGGAAGAAGAGGAAGAAGTGGAGGAGGGGGAAGGGGAGAAGGAGAAGAAGAAGAAGAAGAGGAGGGGGGGAGGAAGAAGATGAAGAAGGGGGGAAGAAGAGGAAGAGATGAGGAAGAAGAGGAGGGAGTAGGAAGAAGAGGAAGAGAGGAGGAAGAAGAGGAGGAGGGGAGGAGGCGGAAAGGCGGAGAAGGTAGGGAGGATGTTGTTGCTCCACATCTTAACCACTAGGCACATTGCCCAGCAGTTAAGATGTTAGGCGCACGGTTACAAGGTCGCGGGTTAGATTCCTGCCGAGAAGAGCGGGCAGTGTGTGTGTGTGGTATTCTTGAGCAAAGCGCTTCGTTCCATGTGACTCCTATCAGCTCACCTGAAAATGAGCGCCAGCTGCATTCTTGGGTTTCATCCCCCCTCCAGCTTCCACCCCGTCAATGTTCCACTGAATAAAGGGCTGGGAATGGCTGAGATGATATCCATTTCTGCTTGCTACAATACAGATACCGAAAACAGTTTGCGAAAGCTCGGCACACTTGCCAGTCGGCCATATTCGCTGGCGGACGTCGACTGCTTTTTTTTCTTTGTTGTTTGCCTCAGCGACAGACGTGATTGAGCAGACAGCAGACCTATGATCAAAAGCGTTGCATTCGTGACCATCTCAGTCGAATGTGTGCGTGTGTATTTGTATATATATATATATATTCTTGTGTCTTTGTGTTCCGTTTCTTTATGGTGTGTGTGTGTGTGTGTATGTGTGTATGTGTGCGTGTGAATGTGTGTGTGTGTGTTTGTCTAGTCTTTATACCAGTATGTGAAGTATATGTGTGCATATGTGAGAGAAAAACAAGAGAGAGTGTGTATGTGTGAAAGAAGGAAAGGAAGAAAGAAGGAAAGGAAGGAAGGAAGACAGAAATAAGAAAGAAAAAAAAGAAAGAAAGAAGGAAAGAAGGAAGAAATGCGTGTATCTAATTTATGTATCTTTATATTCTCTCTCTCTGACACTCTTTATATATCTATCTGTCTGTCTATCTCCTTCTCTCACTCTCTCTTCATATATCTATCTGTCTGTCTATTTCTCCCTCTCCCTCTCTCTTTATATATATATCTGTCTGTCTATCTCCCTCTCTCCCTCTCTCCCTCTCTCTTTATATATTTATCTGTCTGTCTATTTCTCCCTCTCCCTCTCTCTTTATATATATATCTGTCTGTCTATCTCCCTCTCTCCCTCTCTCCCTCTCTCATTATATATTTATCTGTCTGTCTATTTCTCCTCTCCCTCTCCCTCTTTCTTTATATATCTATCTGTCTGTCTATATCTCTCTCTCCCTCTCTCTTTATATATCTATCTGTCTGTCTATCTCCCTCTCTCCCTCTCTCTCTTTATATATCTATCTGTCTGTCTATTTCCCCTCCTCTCCCACTCTTTTCTGCCACATTTCTACAGCAAGACAGAAAGTGTGGGAAAACAAACAAAAACGTGACGTGTGACTTGGCCTTTCATATCGAGAGAAGCTACCAATAATGATAAACCCAGTATTATCAGCTAGAACTCATGTTCAAAGCCAAATACAAACAAAGCATCAATGCTCTCTGTTGCTATTGTGGTTTGTGGTTTGCAGCAGTGTTGGTGGCGGTGGTGATGATGACAATGATGGGGTTAGTTTTTGGTCTGATAATGCGTTCGAATTTCGCCGAGGTCGACTTCGACTTTCATCCTTTCGGTTATGTACAATTCGTTAGAAAATTCGTTAACACATCTTTACTGACTCGTTACAATTGTTTTTCACCAACTCTGTATGGCGAAAATTTTTTCGTAAATTTTTGTGTAAATTTTTGTGTAAATTTTTATGTAAATTTTTTGTGTAAATTTTTTGTGTAATTTTTTGTGTAAATTTTTATGTAAATTTTTATGTAAATTTTTGTGTAAATTTTTGTGTAAATTTTTGTGTAAATTTTTGTGTATATTTTTATGTAAATTTTTGTGTAAATTTTTGTGTAATTTTTTGTGTAATTTTTTGTGTAAATTTTTGTGTAAATTTTTGTGTAAATTTTTGTGTAAATTTTTGTGTAAATTTTTTGTGTAAATTTTTGTGTAAATTTTTGTGTAAATTTTTATGTAAATTTTTGTGTAAATTTTTTGTGTAAATTTTTGTGTAAATTTTTGTGTAAATTTTTATGTAAATTTTTGTGTAAATTTTTGTGTAAATTTTTGTGTAAATTTTTGTGTAAATTTTTGTGTAAATTTTTGTGTAAATTTTTTGTGTAAATTTTTATGTAAATTTTTGTGTAAATTTTTTGTGTAATTTTTTGTGTAAATTTTTGTGTAATTTTTTGTGTAAATTTTTGTGTAAATTTTCGTGTAAATTTTTGTGTAAATTTTTGTGTAAATTTTTTGTGTAAATTTTTGTGTAAATTTTTGTGTAAATTTTTGTGTAAATTTTTGCGTAAATTTTTGCGTAATTTTTTGTGTAAATTTTGTGTAATTTTTGTTTAATTTTTGTGTAAATTTTTGTGTAAATTTTTATGTAAATTTTTGTGTAAATTTTTTGTGTAATTTTTTGTGTAAATTTTTGTGTAATTTTTTGTGTAAATTTTTGTGTAAATTTTCGTGTAAATTTTTGTGTAAATTTTTGTGTAAATTTTTTGTGTAATTTTTTGTGTAAATTTTTGTGTAAATTTTTGTGTAAATTTTTGCGTAAATTTTTGTGTAAATTTTTGTGTAATTTTTTGTGTAATTTTTTGTGTAAATTTTTGTGTAAATTTTTGTGTAAATTTTTGCGTAAATTTTTGTGTAAATTTTTGTGTAAATTTTTGTGTAAATTTTTTGTGTAATTTTTTGTGTAAATTTTTATGTAAATTTTTGTGTAAATTTTCGTGTAAATTTTTTGTGTAAATTTTTGTGTAAATTTTTTGTGTAAATTTTTGTGTAAATTTTTTGTGTAAATTTTTGTGTAAATTTTTGTGTAAATTTTTGCGTAAATTTTTGTGTAAATTTTTGTGTAAATTTTTGTGTAAATTTTTGTGTAAATTTTTTGTGTAAATTTTTGTGTAAATTTTTTGTTGAAATTTTTGTGTAAATTTTTTGTGCAAATTTTTGGGTAAATTTTTGCCTAAATTTTTGTGTAAATTTTATGTGTAAATTTTCGTGTAAATTTTTGTGTAAATTTTTGTGTAAATTTTTTGTTGAAATTTTTGTCAAATTTTTATGTAAATTTTTGTGTAGATTTTTTGTGTAAATTTTTGTGTAAATTTTTTGTGTAAATTTTTGTGTAAATTTTTGTGTAAATTTTTTGTGTAAATTTTTATGTAAATTTTTGCGTAAATTTTTGTGTAAATTTTTGTGTAAATTTTTGTGTAAATTTTTTGTTGAAATTTTTGTCAAATTTTTATGTAAATTTTTGTGTAGATTTTTTGTGTAAATTTTTGTGTAAATTTTTTGTGTAAATTTTTGTGTAAATTTTTGTGTAAATTTTTTGTGTAAATTTTTATGTAAATTTTTGCGTAAATTTTTGTGTAAATTTTTGTGTAAATTTTTGTGTAAATTTTTTGTTGAAATTTTTGTCAAATTTTTATGTAAATTTTTGTGTAGATTTTTGTGTAAATTTTTGCGTGAACTGGCGTCATTAAGGATATGTTAAAATATTTTCTTTGTCTTCTTAGCATTTATATTAAAATATATATAGTGGCGAGAATATATTATTTTGGTCGATCCTGTCTCTTGCTACTTCGAGTTCCAACCGAGGGTCACATGGTTTTCATTGACTAACTGGTTGATGTTGTTTCAAATGTCAATGAAGAAATCTTGTTTGCTGAGATGTGCACCAGTTCTTTGTCGAGTGGAGAATATTAAAGAGGAAATATTACACCAGAAGAATATCGATGCATATTTCGTGAATTTGGTGTGAGTATATGCACATGTATGCGTATGTGTGTGTGTGTTTTGTGAGTATGTGTGTGTGTGCTTTTGTGTGTGTGTGCATACTTATGCATGTGAGCTTCGGTGTGTCTTTATAATTTCTTTTAATAGCAACGCCATCAGGATCAGGATAGCGACATTTTGCAGATAACCTTTAAGCAAAAATGCAAAACAGCCACAGTGAACCGGCATCAAACGAAATAAAATGGAAGAATAAGAAGGAATGAAAGAAAGGAATTTAAGATTCCATTCCGGTTATTGAATTATAATGGCTAATTCATTGACAAAACTGTCATTGTTATTGCTATCATCATCATCAGCATCATCATCATCATCATCATCATCATTGTTATTATTATTATTATTATCATTATTATTATTATTATCATTATTATATTATTATTATTATTATTATTATTATTATTATTGTTATTATTATCATTATCATTATTATTATATTATTATTATTATTATTGTTGTTATTATTATTATTATTATTATTATTTTATTATTATTATTATTGTTATTATTATTATTATTATTATTATCATTATTATTATTATTATTATTATTATTATTATTATTATTATTGTTATTATTATTATATTATTATTATATTATTATATTATTGTTATTATTATTATTATTATTATTATATTATATTATTGTTATTATTATTATTATATTATTATTATTATTATTATTATTATATTGAAGTATTTCGTTTATGTAGATTGCATTGACTAAAATGCAATAATAAGAGTTAAATAATATCTTCATAGAACTTGTTGCTCTCTATTATATTATATTATATTATATTGTATTATATTATATCATTTTATGTTATGTAATGGGGCGTGGCCAAGTGTTTAGAGTGTTGCACTCGAGTTCGTGGTTTCGATTCCCATACCAGTGGTGCCTTGTTTTTCTTGAGAAAACTCTCCATTTCGAATTGCTCCAGTCCACTCAGCTGCCAATGGGTTATCCTGCCATGGGCTGGCATTCCATTGCCACATGAGTCGACGACACGGCAAAATACCGAAATAAGAACTCTGCTCAACAGTGTCCTGCTGAATACTCACTCGTCGAAGCAACGAGGGATTCCAAGAGCATTCTTCGGAATAAGAGAGAATACATCGCTTGTGAAGCGAAGCGGTTTCCAGCGCGCACGAATACGTAACCGTTTTAAGATGCCGTTTCTGGGATATTCTCTTAAATACAGGAATGATGGTCACGGCTGTAAGGCAAAACGGTTTTCAGTGTGTACAAATATGCTGTAACCTTTTTCCTATTCGTAACTTTTCTAACTTATTATTTCTTCGATGTATTCTTCTGGTAAGAGAGACTGCCTTGCTCGGGAAACGAAACAGCCTCTCCTATTCCGAAATTCTCTCAGACTCTTCCCTTCCATGCGATTCTAGTTGTGTCCAGATTTTTTTCCCTTTCTGTTCCACTTGTTATTTTTGGCAAAACTGGTCATTTCTAAAACTAGTTTTGTTTACATTTCCCCTGATGCGTGCGTTTCAATGCCGTCGCCGTTTCTACTTACAAAAGTTGCATACATCTTGCGATATCTCGATATTGATAGTGTCCTTAAGAGAATTGATTTTTCATTTCATTTCGCATGAATTGTGCGTGTTTGTGCATTTAACTCTGTGGATTTTTCTTGTAATTTTGTTTGTAAAAAGTGTTATGTTTAATGTTATTTTTACTGGATGGCGATAGAGCGTGTTTCTATACCTTGTATTTGTCACAAACGCCATTTTTGTTACGTGTATGTCGACAAAATACAAATACGTGTATATACAAAAGAAGCAAACGATCTTAAAGCAATAATCGGTACGGAAAATAAGCCTCAGGCTTTACCAACTAAAACTCCTTGTAGAATAATCTGAAAAGGGACAACTTTCATTCATTCGTTATTGTTTGCGTTCGATAAGAATGTAGTAACATTCCAAGTTTTTGGGTCGTGTACAAAGAATTCTTGCTAAAAGCAAGATACGAGGATAACAACAAAATAACAAAAATCAACTACACTGGTGATGATGATGATGATGATGACGACGACGACGACGACGATAGGAAGGATAATAATAATAATGCCTTCAAATCTTGACACGTGACCAGAAATATTTTGTAGTGGACAAGTCGATTACCTTTGCCTCAGCGCTCAACTCGTACTCAGTAAGGATGAAAGATAAAGAATTCCTCGATGGAATTTGAACTCAGAACGTAGCGACGGGCGAAATACCGCTGAGCATTTTGTCCAACGTCCTAACGAT
>NW_021832550.1:15000-22500 GCF_006345805.1 Octopus sinensis | reverse complement strand
ATTTACTTAATTGATTTTACTGATTTGGTAGACGGTGTCTTCGATCTTTCATCGATTTCTATGAATGTGATTTCCCTTGGTTGATTAATTCTCCATTTGGCTGAGGCTGCAATTCGTGTTTCCACTCATATAGATTGATAGGAAGAAAATAAGCTGAGGAAATTTATTTTAAATAAATGATTCGCTTGTTTATTCAATAACTAAGATGGTACAAAATTATTGAAAAACTGTTATAGTGTCACTGATGCTACTGCTGATGATGATGCTGCTGCTGTCGTTGTTGTAGTTGTTGTTGTTGTTGTTTTTGTTCAGCTTCAAGTCCACCATTATCTAGTTGACCTATGTTCAAAGACGTCACAAGCACTGACCGTTCTGTCCATCATTTCTCGTTGTGAAGCACTCGATTCAAATAGTAAGCAATTATTTAAGGAGGCGTTTGTTGCTCAATAAATTAACTCATGACTTTATCAGGAAAAGATTTGTTTTGTAAATAACAGCGAAACAAACAAAGAAATATAGGGCTTACAGAAAATCCTTTTAAAAACATATTCTAGCAACATATGTAAGCAATCAGAAACACTGAAAGAGGTCTCACCACAAATATATCTGTGTCTTACAGGACGATAATATTAGCAATTATAAAATCGAGTGTTTTATTAAAGTAAACGTGTATACACTCAAATTAATTGGTCTAGAAAATATGAGGTTTGTCTTTGGGAGAAGTATAACACTGTATTACAATCATTTGCTATTTTTCACAAAAGTTCGGGACTGGGAACGTTCTTCTGACACTGCCATCTATATTTCTTGAGGAATTCTCAAGTAACAGCTCGTAACAATATTTTATTTCCCACATGTTGCATTGTCGATAACCTCAGAAATGTTCCTGTCGAAGGACAAAACCATTCAGTTATTTGTCATTGCTATAACAGCAGCGCCATAGTTGCCGTCCTTCTCTTTGCATGCTTTGTACATGTGATACTGAAACCACGAAAATGCAATTTCTTTTCTTTTTACATATATATACATATATATATAAACGAACACACACACACACACACACACACACAAGCACAACCATACACAGATATACTCACAAATCTCTGCAACTCTCTTCACGCAGACAAGAAGAGAGCCTAACCACTAAGTAAATAATTGGTTTAAATTCTACAAAAACAAATTAATAAATCTGAAGAAGAAACATCAATACTTACATACGCGCATATACATACATACATATATATATAAATATATATATATAAATATAATATATATATACATATATATATATATATATATATATATATATATACATGGTATATATATATATATATATATATATATATTATATTACGTGTGATACAGTATATATATACAATATATTAGAATTAAAAAATACAAAATCGTTACAATTATAAATACTGTATTCAATATTTGAAAAATATACTAAATAAACACATAGATACATACATACACATATATATGTGTGCATGCGTATATATACATACACCCATACACACACACACATATATATATATGTATGTATTGTGTATGTATGCATGTATGTATGTATGCATGCATGTATGTATGTATGTATGTATGTATGTATGTATGTATGTATGTATGTATATGCGATATGTAAACAATGATTTATTAACGCCTAATTATTAAAGTGGAAAATATTATCAGAAAAGTAATTTCTATTAATCTTTTCATATACATACATATGTGTGTGCGTGTATGTGTGTGCATGTGTGCGTGTGTGTGTGTGTGTGTGTGCGTGCGTACGTACGTGCATGTGTTTGTATGTGTGTGTGTTTATATATGCTTACATGATATGAAGATGATGGTAGTCTCTCGCAGTGTGAGAAAAACAGTTATGCAATTTCTTGCCCAACGACCTGCACAAATGGTTTGCTTATAGTGATCAAATGTTTACGCCGCCCATTAGCACACTCCCTGCATCGAATCGACCTGATCAGGTACACGGTTTGCTACGCGTCAGGTGGCGAAATGATCGCAGCGTGAGATGAAGTGTTTTGCTCAAGAACACAACACACCGCCCGATTCAGGATCTCATGATCACCTGTGCAACATCTTAACCACTTGGTCATGCACCTTCACCGTGCTCACTTACCTTCAGATATATAGACATAACTATCAGGTTGTGTTAAAAGTAAGCAACGTTTTGAACCATTAAGAATTTGTACCGGATTTTTGCAGAGTTTTGAATTTGTTTTAAGCATATTTTTTTTTGCAATTTCTGATAATGCAGATATAGACTTGTCCAAATGCATCAATAAATTGACATTGATATTCTTTTCGCCGTGGTTACAATCACCTGAAATGGAAGTGTCAAAGCGCGATATTGGAGCAATTTTGCTATTCAACTTCAAACAAGGACTTAAAGCAGTTGAAACTGCGCGCGATATTAATGGAATGTTTGGTGAGGAAATGACCAGTGAGTGGTCAGCTCGAAAATGGTTTAAACGATTTCGCAGTAGAGACCTGAGCCTTGAAGAACGTGAGCGTAATGGACACCCATCTGTCATCGATGACGGTCAATTAATGACTGTCATTGAGAAATATCCACGTAAAACCACTCGAGAACTGGCAAAAGAACTTCATGTTAGCCAGAAAACTGCCTGCAACCATTTGCATGCGATCGGAAAATCAAAAAGGCTCGACAATTGTGTACCACACTATTTGAATAAAAAATCAGAAAATGTGCAGATATGAAATTTGCTCGTCGCTTCTTCTCCGTAACCGGACTGATCCATTTCTCGACCGTATTGTAACTTGCGATGAAAAGTGGATCCTGTACAATAATAGAAAACGTTCTTCGCAAGTGGTTGGACCAAAATGAAGCACCGAAACCCTTCCCAAAACCCGAGTTCTTCAAAAACAAGGTTATGGTGACTGTTTGGTAGTGAACTGCTACACTCATCCACTATAATTTCATAAAACCCGGAAAAACAATTACTGAAGAAATATATTGCCATGAAATATATTGCCAAAATGACCGAAAAACTGCATCTCCTCCGTCCCAGACTGGTCTACAGAAGAGGGTCAGTCATTCTTCTTGACAATGCTTGGCCACAAGTTTCACTAACGACACTCCAAAAATTGAGGGAACTTGGCTACGAAGTTCTTCCTCACCCAGCATATTCCCCAGACCTTGCTCCTACCTACTACTGCTTTTTCAGGCACCTTCGTGGTTTCCTGCGAGTGAAGGAGATCAAAAATCAAACCAATGCTGAAAGTGTGTTCAAAGAGTTCATCAGCTTCAGAACTCCAGATTTTTATGTTACCAGAATAAACAAACTTGTAACTCGCTGGCAAAAATGTGTTGATGTAATGGTACTTACTTCGATGAATAAAATTTCCACATTTTAAAATTTCATGTGATGAATTTCATGTTTCAAAACGTTGCTTAGTTTTTTTTCCCCCCAGCATGATATATGTGTTCAGTTAGACAATGCAAATATACTCAAAATGATTAATAAATTTCATTTCACGCCATTAGTAACACTTTCGATAAATTAAGCGATATCGAATGATAAATGCGCGTAATTGTGTGTGTGTGTGTGTCTGTGTGTGTTCATGTCTGGGAGCAAAATATACTTAGTATTCACCCACCTACACACACGCACGAGAACACAAACACACACATGCACACACACACACGCACATATACGGTTTGTAAGCGAATGATTTGTAAGCATCTAATTATCTATGTATGTAAATATATATATATTAGTGTGTATATATATATATGTATATATATATATATATATAGATATATATATATATATATATATATATATATATATATGTATAATATATATATATATACATATATTAATAATATATATATATATATATATAATATGTATGTATGTATGTATAATATATATATATATTATATATGTGTGTATGCATATATTATGTATGTATGTATGTGTATATGTATGTATGCAATTTATTGTTACTAGTTTTAATCATGGTTGAAATTGGGTGTGTGCGAGGGAATGTTTTTTAAGTACGCCTCTGGTAATTTTAACTAGTACGTGTGTGCATATATAATATAATATATATATATTATATATATATATATATATATATACATTTATATATATATATGTACATATGTAAACATATATATATGCGTGTATATACACATACACACAAACACACAATATATATATATATATATATATATGTATATATATATATATCTGTGTGTATATATATATATATATATATATATATTATATATTCTTCTAACATATATATATATATATATATATATATATAGTGCCAATCGTATCACTTGATTTTACCATCTTGAATTGGGAATCTACTGGTGCCATTAATCTTGCACGCATTACATATACATTACACACGCGCGCCAACAGCTCTACACACGCGCGCATATGCGTATCTATGTATTTGTGTATGTATACACCCGTATACATTTATATATATATATATATATATATATATAGGCGCAGGAGTGGCTGCGTGGTAAGTAGCTTGTTTACCAACCACATGGTTCAGGGTTCAGTCCTGGGCAAGTGTCTTCTACTATAGCCTCGGGTCAACCAAAGTTTTGTGAGTTGATTTGGTAGACGGAAACTGAAAGAAGCCAGTCGTATATATGTAATAGATATATATATATATATAAATATATATATATATAATATATATACATATAATATATATATATATATATATAATATAGTATATATATATATATATATATATATATATATATATAGATATATATATATATAAAAGGGCTTAGTAAAAATATATACTTTGCCGCATACTGAACTCATTAGAAATAGCAGCTAAAAAACTTTTTTTTAAAACTATTTCTAATACTTAAAGAAAACCTCTCTCATATTGTTTGCTCAATTCAACTCACGAAAGTATGGGGGTAAAGACATAAAAAAATCAAATGAAAAACAAAGGTTATTGAGAACGTACGTTTCAAGATTAGTCAACTCGACACTTCTATCATCAGCTCAGAACTCCTTGGTTTGGATTTGAAAACACTGAAAGTGGGAGCATACCTTTCGGCTTCTTATCCCTTCTGAAGATCCGCTCGAAAACAACAGTGCCAGCAAACTCAAACATGCAAGCGAAGAATTTCTGCTCTCCCCTTTCCACCAGCGTGGGGTTAAAATCAGCAAACACTATGCTTTTTCGGAAATCCGAGGCATTAAATAGAGAGAGAGAGAATTATTATATTTCAACAATTGAGGGTAAAAATTAATTAATTATTAATCAATTTCACCAAGTATTCAGTATGCAAAGGGACCATTAAGGCGAATTCAAATTATTACGTTATATAAAAGGGCTTAGTAAAATAAATTACTTTGCCGCATACTGAACTCATTAGAAATAGTAGCTAAAAAAACTTTTTTAAAACTATTTCTAATACTTAAGAAAACCTCTCTCATATAGTGTTTGCTCAATTCAACTCACGAAAGTATGGGGGTAAAAGACATTAAAAAATCAAATGCAAAGGTTATTGAGAACGTACGTTTCAAGATTAGTCAACTCGACATTTCTATCATCAGCTCAGATCCTCCTGGTTTGGATTTGAAAACACTGAAAGTGGGAGCATACCCTTTCGGCTTCTTATCGCTTCTGAAGATCTGCTCGAAACTAACAGTGCCAGCAAACTCAAACATGCAAGCGAAGAATTTCTGCTCTCCCCTTTCCACCAGCGTGGGTTAAAATCAGCAAACACTATGCTTTTTTCGGTAAAATCCGAGGCATTATATATGCGTGTGTGTTTGTGTATCTGTGTTTGTCCCCCTAGCATTGCTTGACAACCGATGGTGTGTTTACGTCCCCGTCACTTAGCGGTTCGGCAAAAAGAGACCGATAGAATAAGTACTGGGCTTACAAAAAGAATAAGTCCCGGGGTTGAGTTGCTCGACTAAAGGCGGTGCTCCAGCATGGCCGCAGTCAAATGACTGAAACAAGTAAAAGAGTAAAACAGTATATATAAATAAATATATATATAATATATACATATATATGTATATATGTGTGTATATGTATACACGTGTGTGCGTGGATGTATATATATATATATATATTATGCGCGCTGTGCGTGTATACACATACATGCATATATACATACATACACATTTGCATACTTTATCTAAAGAACATTTGTCTGTTATTCTGCACGAACATACTGTGTCTATAAGAGCGTGTTTGGAGATGTTTGGATGAAAGAAAGTGAATACATGTTTTTCTGTACGTGTATGCCTCCATACATGTATGCTTTTTTGTGTGGATGTTTGTATTTCAGCAATTCGCTTTGAAATAGCTACGTTCCAAGTTCGATCAAACCATATGCTCACGGCTGTTTTTTTTTTTTTTTTGTAACATGTGCACATGAAACGACATCAGATGAAATACCAGTCTGTATAATATTTTGTTACGTGTGTGTGTCTAAACGTCGATTGCTGTTATGTAATATTCTGTCAGAGACATTTTTGTTTAAAGTTTGGTGCTACAAAATACAGAGTTCGCTCAGAATATCATCGGAACCTTCATCATCGCTGTTTCGATCTCATCTGGTCCACTTCGTGGCTAATATTCTCGGACATTCGGTGCAAACCCAACAAATATTCTTTCATTAATTAGAACCCTCACTGTTTTGTATCAAAGCCGGCCAGGCTAATATTAAATTAACATAAGTACTTGAAATAATATTAGGTTTAAAATGAGAATATCTATAATATTCATTGTGTACTTTAAACTTTCAAGTACGTGCATTAATTTAATCTTAAACAGGCTGACTTTCCCGCAAATCAGTTACTGCTTTGCTGAAAGATTTCTATATCGGAACGAATAATTTTCGGCAGGCGTGGCTGTGTGGTAAGAAACTTGCTTCTCAACCACATGGTTCCGAGTTCAGCCTCATTGCGTGGCCCTTGGGGCAAGTGTCTTCTACTATAACCTTGAGCCGATCAAAGGTTTGTGAGTGATTTTGGTAGACGGAAACTGAAAAACGCTCGTCGTGATATATATATATATATATATATATATAAAGTAGGTGAATGAATTATCCTATGTTTATCGTCAGTAAAGGAATTTTGTTAACATCTTCGTTCGACTCCATTCTTTCATTTATTTATATTATATATATATATTGGTGTGAGTGCATTTGTCCCACCACCGCCACTTGGCAACCGATGCTGGTGTGTTTACGTCCCTGTAACTTAGCGTTTCGGCGAAAGAGAACAATAGAATAAGTACTAGGCCTACAAAGGCTAGGTCCTAGGGTCGATTTGTTCCACTAAATGCGGTGCTCCAGCATGGCCACACTCAAATGACTGAAACAAATAAAAGAATATAAGAATAAGCTAAGAATGTGTGGATGTATTCGTCACTGAGGAGACGAAATATAGTCGAAACGCTGTGTCTGTATGTATGTATATGTACGTTCATAGATAGAAAGAAAGAAAGAAA
>NW_021832550.1:0-12500 GCF_006345805.1 Octopus sinensis | reverse complement strand
TCTTCTTGAGAACTACATTAAGGGTACACATGTCTGTGGAGTGCTCAGCCACTTGCACGTTAGTTTCACGAGATGGCTGTTCCGTTGATCGGACCAACTGGAACCCTCATCGTCGCAACCGACGGAGGGTAGTTCAGGGTATTTTGCTCACGATAGTGTGTTAGACACCTGGTGGCAACTTGTTTCCTTGAGCAAGACACTTTATTTCCCGTTGCTCCTGTCCTCTCAGCAGGCAAAAATTAGTTCCCTCTGTCATTCAAAGGGGACCAGCCTTGTCCCATTCTTTGTCATGCTGAATCTCCCTGAGAACTACGCTCAGGGTACACGTGTCTGCGGAGTTTTCAACCACTTGCACGTTAATTTCATGAGCACGCTGTTCCGTTGGTCGGATAAACTAGAGCGCTCGTCGTCGAAACCGACGGAGTGCCAGTTTACTGTGGCTATTGTTAATATTGTTTATTTTAGCAAATCGTGCTATAGTACTTTTTATATATATATATTTGATGCTTTTTCTATAATAATTTTTGTTGTGGTTTCTGCTGTTTCCGTTTCATTTATTGTTTTTCCAGCTGTCGTTGTTATTGAGTCTGCTGTTGTTTCCCCCAGACCCTCTCTCAACAGAAAAATCTATAATCAAAGGCGTTCCAATCATGATCCACATATCGGTTTTTCGTTTTTTCGTGTTTGCTTTTAGACAGAGCTTTCTATCAAAGACTACAACGCTCAGCAAGTCATTCACACTTTTTTAAGAGCGCCGGGTATTATTTTAAAGGAAGCTTCACTGCAGTTTTTAACGCTTCGGATTATCACATAGACGCTTTCTTTGGGGAAATTTTGTGGGCCAGGGCCGTAACTCTGTAAGAGTACTAGGCTGTATTCACTTTCTTTGTACTATGTATAATTAAAAGAAAAGATCAAAATTTATCTGAAAATTCTTCCAGAATCATTAACCACATCTAAAATCGTTACAATTATAGACTCAGTATGTTCGTGCAGAATAAAAGTCAGATGTTCTTTAGACAAAGTATGCAATATTTCGTTAGTTTCCTTCGATGCAGTCACCACATCCTCGCTGAATCAAGTAATAAGTTACATCGGTATGATGTAGGGCAGATTTAAGCAAAGATTCTATAACCATTGGTCGTCATCATTCAACTATCCGCACAATAGGACACCCACAGTATTGCACATCTGTGTCTTTCTACATTTGTATCTTTGTGTGTCTGTGTTTTGATAAGTGTGTCTTGGGGCATTTTGTCTGTAGCAGCGTAAGATAGTCATCAAAAATATTTTATATAATTTTTTCATTCTTATAAATTTATCTTGATATTGTGAATTAAAATGTGTTTATAATTTTGATTAATGGCTTTAAACAATGCATTTTGATTACATTTTTTTGGTAAATTTTTATTTTATTTTTATTATTGTGTGCTGAGGAGTTGTGAAGTGGGGGGTCGGTGGTGGTAGTGATGTAGCTGCTGACGGTGGTGGTGTCATTGTTCTTGTTGGGTATTTTGCTGTTGTTTGAAGTGGTGTTGGTGGTGGCGCTAGTGATGATGATGCTAATGGTACAGATGGCGCTGGTAGTGGAAGTTCTAGTGGAGAAGATGCCGGAAGTACTGTTGATGGTAGTGATGGTGCTGATGCTGCTCGTGGTGGTGCGGTGGTGGTAAGGTGGTGGTGGTGGTGGTATGGTGGTGGTTGGTGGTATGATGGTGGTGGTGGTGGTGGTGGAGGTATAGTAGTGGTGGTGTTGGTATGGTGGTGGTGGAGGTATGGTGGTGTTGGTGGCGGTGGTGTTGGTGGCGGTGGTGTTGGTGGCGGTGGTGTTGGTGGCGTGGTGGTGGTAATAGTAGCTGTGATGCTGCTGCTGCTATTATTGATGTTGCTGTTGGTGATGGTTGTGCTACTACTGTTGCTGTTGTTGTTGTCGACGTTGTCATCATTGTTGGTGGTGGGGGAGGTTGTGGTGGTGGTGGTGGGGTGAGGGTTCCAGCATTGAATGTATATATATAAAGGACACTAACTGAATTATTTAAGTGATTCTAAGCTAAAAAATGGCGATGACAAACACCTATTCGGTTGCCTGACATACTAGAAAGAGCAGTTGAAACCAACCTTGAACAGCTTAAATACTGTAGCTTAAACTGACAGTTGAAACACAATCATACAAACCCCTTTACATATATATAGGCGCAGGAATGGCTGTGTGGTAAGTAGCTTGCTTACCAACCACATGGTTCCGGGTTCAGTCCCACTGCGTGGCACCTTGGGCGAGTGTCTTCTACTATAGCCTCGGGCTGACCAATGCCTTGTGAGTGGATTTGGTAGATGGAAACTGAAAGAAGCCCGTCACATATATGTGTATATATATGTGTGTGTGTATGTTTGTGTGTTTGTGTTTGTCCCCCTAGCATCGCTTGACAACCGATGCTGGTGTGTTTACGTCCCGGTCACTTAGCGGTTCGGCAAAACAGACCGATAGAATAAGTACTGGGCTTACAAAAGAATAAGTCCCTGGGTCGATCTACTCGACTAAAGGTGGTGCTCCAGCATAGTCGCAGTCAAATGACTGAAACAAGTAAAAGAGTAAAGGAGTATATAATAACAATTTAATAAATAAAACATGCATATATACATACATATATGTACATACCTACATCTATATGGATATATACATGCATATATGAGTACAGGACACCACAAATAAACGTAGAACACAACGAGAAACGAAAACATAAAATCAAACAAGGAAACGGACTTTTTTTTAACAACGAAAAAACAGAGTACAAGACAAACAATACAAGGAATATTCCTCTTCTTCGGCTGCCCGTTTCGACTCAGTGCGTGTTTCCTATATATATATATATGTATATATATATATATGGGGGGGTGTAGATAGATAGATTGATTGATTGATTGATTGATTGATTGATTGATTGATTGATTGATTGATTGATGATGGTGGTTGATTGATTGATTGATTGGTTGATTGGTTGATTGATTGATTGGTTGATTGATTGATTGATTGATTGATTGATTGATTGATTGATTGATTGAGATTTAAATCCTTCTTATATTATCTTTTGCATATCGTATTTGTACGTTGAACGGTGAATTTAGTTTCATATTTTCTTAGAGAAAAGAATTCCACATCACATTCAAATAAATTAATTTAATAACTTCAACGAATATTTATGTAATTATTGTAATTATTATTATGGTAATGTTTTTTAGTGTTACTATGGAAACAAAGGTAAAATATGTGAAATTTTTAAATATTCATCAGATCGTTCGTTTCGAATTCTGGTTAATATTCTGCAGCGAACATTGACTTCAGCCATTTTTGAATAATATGTAATATTATCCCTCCTATTGCTGTGGCATTGAAATGAAGATACATTAAACTTTAATGACATGGTAAAGAATTAAGCTCTAGAATTCTGAGTGTGTGTGTGTGTGTGTGCAATCACCTAAGCAATGATTGTGTGTGTGCGCGCGTGCGAATCAAGTCGATTATATCAACCCCAGTGCGTAACTGGTACTTATTTAATCGACCCCGAAAGGATGAAAGGCAAAGTCGACCTCGGCGGAATTTGAACTCACAACGTAACGGCAGAAGAAATACCTATTTCTTTACTACCCACAAGGGGCTAAACACAGAGGGGACAAACAAGGACAGACAAAGGGATTAAGTCGATTATATCGACCCCAGTGCGTAACTGGTACTTATTTAATCGACCCCGAAAGGATGAAAGGCAAAGTCGACCTCGGCGGAATTTGAACTCAGAACGTAACGGCAAACGAAATACAGCTACGCATTTCGCCCGACGTTCTAACGTTTCTACCACATCGCCGCCTTATATTTAAGATTTATACCTGTAAGTCTACATATACTAATCCAGCATAGAGGAAAGACCTATAGAATCGGTTCAAAGTTTTTAAAAAATGTTTTTTCGTATAATGTGGGCATTTGAACTTTAGTTTGTCTAATCTATTAATAACCTCGCTCGTGCATTTTAAGACTTCCAACGATTCCATAAAGCAGAAGTGACAACTATGTCTTTCGCTAACAAGCGGTTTAGCGTATCTTGCGACGCTCCCGGTAGATTGAGAGGCACGTAGGTAGGTAGACAGATAGGTAGGTAGGCAGGTAAGTAGGTAGGTAGGCAGGTAAGTAGATAGGTAGGTGGGTAGGTAGATAGGTTGGTAGGCAGGCAGGCAGTTAAGTAGGTAGGTAGGTAAGTAGGTAGGTATTTGTTAAGAGTTACTTTTTACCTTCAATCTCAAGCTAAATTATATTACTTTGCAGAAAACCACTGAGTAAGCTGTCGTTTTAATGAGATATGTTTTAGATATTGCTATACGTAAAAGCAAACAGTTTACAAGCATAGATACGTGTTGTTCATCTTGAAATAAAACTGCTCAATGACATACATACATATACATACTTAAGCAAATATATATATATATATATAAATATATATAATTTTTGTGTGTGTGTGTATGTGTGTGTGTGCGTGTGTGTGTATGTGGTTAAACAGGTATACATATATGCATACGTACATAAAAATGTTTGCTTTCATGCAATATATAATGACAAACATTAACTTGAAGGCCTACTTAATTACACATGCACGCACACATACTCACGCACACACGCATACACATAGCGATAAAATGAGAGAGAGAGAGAGAGAGAGAGAGAGAGAGAGAGAGAGGTAAAATGACATAAACCGAAATAAGAATTCAAAAATTCAAACAAATTCTAATTTCCGTTTATTAAAAGAATTAAGAGAACTAGTGTCATGGTGAAAAACAAAACAAGCAGATGCATGTAACATCGCTGAACGTTATGGTAGTAGTATGGCTAAATGGAAGGGAAAAGTTTGCTTCGGTTAGAACATTTTAAATAAATTAAATTACAATTAACCGCAGGTGGCATATTTCAAAAACACGTATTTACATAAAAATTCGATCGAGTTGCAGGTTTTGCTTGTGGTGGATGTATGTGAGAAGGATAAATTTAGAATATCGGCTTTAAAAAATAGTTCATTATGTTCAGAAAAATATTACACAAATAAATATATCGTGAGCACAGCTTGAATAAGTAGATTTTAAAAGAATGTTGCTCTTTGAGGGTAAAAAAAAATCTTACATATGCTGAGATCTACAAAAGCGATAACCACAAATATATATTTAGATTTTTAACAAAAGCGATAACCACAAATATATATTTAGATTTTTAGATATCTGTATTCATTATATAATGTAGTTCAATGGAGAGGAAAAAAAGACACCGCATCGGCGCAAGCATGATTGTGTAATACAGGAGTTCAATTTAAATAAATACATTTCATGTAGGAACATGGAACGACAAGGAACATGGAGCAACGAGGAACATAGAACTACGAGGAACACAGAACTACGAGGAACATGGAACTACGAGGAACACGGAACGACGAGGAACACGGAACGACGAGGAACATGGAACTACGAGGAACATGGAACTACGAGGAACACGGAACGACGAGGAACACAGAACGACGAGGAACATGGAGCGACGAGGAACATGGAATGACGAGGAACATGGAATAAGGAAGAACACGGAACGACGAGGAACATGGAACTACGAGGAACACGGAACGACGAGGAACATGGAATAAGGAAGAACATGGAACATGGAACGACGAGGAACATAGAACGACAAGGAACATGGAACAACAAGGAACATGGAACGACAAGGAACATGGAATAACGAAGAACATGGAACGACGAGGAACATGGAACTACGAGGAACACGGAACGACGAGGAACATGGAATTACGAGGAACATGGAACGATGAGGAACATGTAATCAGCCTCAAAGATGTCTAATTTATTGTTGTTGTTAAGCAATAAGACGGCTAAGGGTGATTAGGTGATGTTCTAGGGCTTAGGGACAGGAGACCCCAGACCTTGAGAATAAAAAAAAAACTTTGGTCGTCTTGTTGTAGTCGAGGGCTCTTCGTTGATGCCCGACACCACTGGGAGAAATAAGAAACGCCGGGCGAAATGTGTAGCCGTATTTCATCTGCCGTTACGTTCTGGGTTCAAATTTCGCCGAGGTCGACTTTGCCTTTCATTCTTTCGAAGTCGCTGGAAATAGAAATCTTCAGGTCCAAATTCTTGGATTGCCGGATGTCTGATGAATCGTGTGATGGCTTTGTGCACCGTCGAGCTCACTTTCTTGTCCGTGACAATCCAAGTTTCAAGATCAGGTCAAGACGACCGAGAGTGGAGGCAGATGCAGTGGATGACCCAGCTGTCTCACTCGCCTCTTCATGCTCTCTACACTCCACAGTTGCAGCAGCTGCCTTACTCTCCATTGAGTCATGAAGGTTTCTTCCGCAGAGTTTGCCGGAATTAGACGTTACGTACATTGGTGGGCGAGCTAATTAGCCAATAGCTGGGACACTGACAGCTGCCGCTACTCCGGAACCATGTCCAGACAATTTGCTGACAGACAATTCCCACACGGCCTCAGACTCAACACGGAGGCCTACATCAAATTCCTGGAGGAGGTTGTGCTGCCCTGGGTCAAGAGGGTGGCTGCTGGAACACCCTATGTCTGGCAATAGGACTCTGCACCATACCACACAATTGCCCTGTCTGTAAGTTGTTTGTCGGCCAATTGTCTGACGACCAACTGTCTGTCGACAAATTGTCCGTCTGCCGTCCGGATCAGAGTAGGAACCAAAAAGACTGAAAGGTGGTACCACACATTTCAAAAACACTAGAACTCCCGGATCAAAGCCCCCCCCCCCACCGAATACGATTCAAACTCATTGCCAGGATCAAAAAGGGATAACTATAAGAATAAAAAAAAATAGAGTATATAACACACTAGAAAATAATTCTACATAATTACATATATATTTCTTTACTACCCACAGGGGGCTAAACACAGAGGGGACAAACAAGGACAGACAAACGGATTAAGTAGATTACATTGACCCAGTGCTTAACTGGTACTTAATTTATCGACCCTGAAAGGATGAAAGGCAAAGTCGACCTCGGCGAAATTTGAACCCAGAACGTAACAGCAGATGAAATACGGCTACACATTTCGCCCGGCGTTTCTTATTTCTTTATTGTTCACAAGGGGCTAAACATAGAGGGGACAAACAAGGACAGACAAACGGATTAAGTTGATTATATCAACCCCAGTGCGTACTGGTACTTATTTAATCGACCCCGGAAGGATGAAAGGCAAAATTTGAACTCAGAACGTAACGGCAGATGAAATACGGCTACGCATTTCGCCCGGCGTGCTAACGTTTCTTATTTCTTTATTGCTCACAAGGGGCTAAACATAGAGGGGACAAACAAGGACAGATAAACGGATTAAGTCGATTATATCCACCCCAGTGCGTAACTGGTACTTATTTAATCGACCCCGGAAGGATGAAAGGCAAAATTTGAACTCAGAACGTAGCGGCAGACGAAATACGGCTACGCATTTCGCCCGGCGTGCTAACGTTTCTGCCACCTCGCCGCCTTTCTGCATAATTACATATAACGACTCGAGAAGTATATGAAAATAAAATACAGAAAGAATATACGTAGTTTACAAGCTTGAATAAGAGTGTGTGAAGAAAAACAAACTAACATCGATATGACGAAGGATGCTATTGAATTTAAAGGAAGTGTGTGACCGAATACATTAGGATGAAAAATTGAATATTAATCATTATACGGTGGCATAAACTTCGTTGAAATGCAATTAAAATAAAGCAGAAATAAAAAGAAAAATGAGGGGGTGTAGTCTAGTCTAGACATTTTTCAATTTATAAAGAATTAACCTAAATCCGCTTTTGTTTACTTTACAAATAATTATTTTAAACCCGCTTATGTAGATTTTTTTTTTATTACATATTCTTTTGCGGCTTAACTCTTTGATCGTCTTGAAGTGCTTAGTCAACCAATTCGACACAAACGCGTATTCTTTATGTTCGAGTATGATAATTATACTGTTGCTCTATCGGACTTTTTGGCCGAACCGCTAAGTTACGAATGCGTAAACTAGCCGAATGTTATGCGGTGTAGTGAAATGCACAGACACATACTTATTTATATATATTTATATATATATATATATATATATATATATATATTATATATAATATATATATATTGTATTTTTTCTTGTATTTTATTGTGCAGTTCTTTATTACGTCCCTTTTTGTGTTACATTTTTTCTTGCTTGTTTTACCCCTCTGCGAGGTTATTTTATTTTAATTCTCTCGTAGGAAGGCCTAGCATGGACAGACGTGTCCTGTCTTGCCTTCGAAACACGCTATGTCTGCTAGTGACAGCTGATGAAGGTGATTTTTCCTTGTGTAGCATGTCCTGTACCTCGTTTTCCTGTTGTACTTAATGTTTTTCCTGTTTTCGTTCTCGTCCTTCTGTTGTAACAAAATGGCTTTTCCGTTTTCGTTTCTGTTGAGTTTTACGTCTTTTTGTGGTGTCCTGTACATACATATATTTATATATGCATGTATATATACATGTAGATGTCGGTACGTACATATATGTTTGTATGTATGCATATATTTTATTTATTACACTATATACAATTGTTTGTTTGTAATTCACCTGCCTTCGCCTTTTGTTTATTTCCGTAAACCTGCCTTCGTCTTTTGTCTATTTTCATAAAGCTTCCCGTTATATATATATATATATATAATATATATATATACACACAAAGAGAGAGGGGAGCGGGCGCAGACGTGGCTGTGTGGTAGGAAGGTTGCTTCCCAACCACATGGTTCCGGGTTCGGCCCACTGCATGGCACCTTGGGCAAGTGTCTCAGAACGTAAGGACGGGCGAAATCCCGCTAAGCATTTTGCCCGGTGCGCTAACGATTCTGCCAGCTCGCCACCATATACAACAATAATAATAAATAATAATACCTTCTTTATTGGCCACCAGGGCTGAAAGAAGAAGAAGAAGAAGAAGAAGAAGAAGAAGAAGAAGAAGAAGAAGAAGAAGAAGAAGAAGAAGAAGAAGAAGAAGAAGAAGAAGAAGAAGAAGAAGAAGAAGAAGAAGAAGAAGAAGAAGAAGAAGAAGAAGAAGAAGAAGAAGGAATGACACTGCTTTTGTTAAGCTGGACACGTAGAAAATGTTTTGTCCGATAATTTCTGTTGTCGCTGTGTTTGTTGTAATTGTTATTGTTGTTGCTGCTTAGCCACAAGTTATCTCTGATCGAGCAGACTTATGATCAGAAATAGTTCCAGCCTTGACCATCACGTCATTTGAAGAGAGATCCAGAACTACATTATCTATTGTCTCCTTTCTGAGCATTCTTTTTATTTACAAACAGTGAGCGTGAAGTGATATTAGAGGAGGATTTGGCTGCTATTTCTAACATATCCAGTGACTATACAGAGTCCACCCTTTTCCCTCATTACCACATCCTTGTCGATGCTTTATCTGTCTGGTTGTCATCGAAGTTCAAGTAATGTGTCAACTTTCATTTTATTGAATAATCATCTTGCCGAGAAGATCTTTATGGCTTCTAATTGCTGTTGCTATTGTAATCAAGGTTAATTAGAAATCAAATACTAAACTATAATTGTCATTATCTCCGTGTCACCTTTAATATTCTTGCTATATGTAAACTGATAGAGTACCACAACTAAAAAGGAAATTGGAAATAATTGCCGAAGCCTTTAATATAAACCAGCGTAAGAGAGAGAAGCTGTTATGTACAGGTTAGCAGAAACGTTTGAGTTGTGCGTAAAAAAAAAAGTGCCTTGTGGTATCTGTTCAAACTCTTGAAGAGCAAGGAGCTTTCTCTATTAACCAAAATGCGGTTCTACAACACTAACGTGCTTTCCTCCATTTTATATGATTGTGAACCATGACACTTGAAAACTAACTGAGAGAAGAAACGTTTGATTTTGACAGTAGAAACCTCCGGAAAATACTAGAAAATGAAAAGACTTTATCAGTAACGAGGTGGTTAGAAGAAGAGCGGAGATCAGTGTCCATCCAGTGTCCGTCACAATCCGCAAGCGCCGAGGGAGTTGGCTGGAACATGTTGTAAGGCTCTCGAACATACTCGCCAATTGTGCCTTATATTTTAACACACTCACCGGTAAAATTTCCACTTATTTCTTATTTTTATTTTCCTAAAATTTTCGTTTCGTCTTACAACCTTTTCAATAGTCTTGACTCTGTCCGTTATTTACACTGCGTTCCCTAAAATTAAGATGGAGGATATATATATATATATATACGTATATGGGAGTGCGTGTATGATGTGTGCATGTAAGTATATATGTATGTGTGAATGTGTGTGCATCTGTGTGCGTGTGCATCTGTGTGCGTGTGCATCTGTGTGCGTGTGCATGTGTGTGTATATGTGCATATACGACGGGCTTCTGCGCAGTTTCCCCTCTACCAAATTCACTCACACAAACACATTCAGAAGGCATTGCTAAGTCCGGGACTATTGTAGAAGACACTTGTCCATTTAGCCGCGCGCAACGGAGCTGAACGAGAAACCTCGTGGTTGCAATGCGAGATTCTGAACCACACAGCCGTGTCTGCGCTTCCCTATAAAAACCTTTATTTATGCGCCCTTTTCAAGCCTAGCCAGGCTCAAGGGGCCCGATCTCCCGGTTTCTATGGCGCATGTGTTCCTCCCAGCTGGACGGACGGGACACCAGTCCATCGCAGCGTTACGCAAGAAACAGGAAGAAAGAATGAGAGAAAGTTGGGGCGAAAGAGTACAACAGTGGTCGCAACACCCCTTGCCGGAGCCTCGTGGAGCTTCAGGCGTTTTCGCTCAATAAACACACACAACACCCGGCCTGGGAATTGAAACCGCGATCCTCCGACCGCGAGTCCGCTGCCCTAACCACTGGGCCATTGCACCTCCACTTATAAAAACCCATTGATCCTTTAAACTTTAAAATTGTGCGAGAGGAAAATTATTTTAGTAAAAATAGTTTTTGAGACTTAAATTTTCATTATTTTCCATTTTTTTCAGTTTCCATTTTATTTTTTTATTTTCACAGTTTTTTTTGGTTTCCCATTTTCGTTTCCGTTTTTCCGCCATTTTAGGAATATTTTATTTTTATTTTTGTTTTCGTTTCTGTTTGTGTATTTTTAATCTTTGATCTTCAAGATCTTATTTTGGGTTTCGCCATAAAACTTTCATCTTCAGCTAAAACCTCCAGTTTACATCTATTTTCTGATTTTATGCATGTGTGTCTGTGTGTGTATATGTGTATATATGTGTGTGTGGGTGTGTGCATCTCTTTAGATATATATAAACGTTTATATATGCGTGTACATACATACACACACATACATACATACATACACACATACATACATACATACATACATACATACATGCATATATGTAAGTATATGTATATACACATACATAAACATATATATATAGACACGTGTCTCTAAATATATGTGTGTGTGTGTGTGTGTGTGAGTGTACCATATACATGAGAACACACGCCTAAATATACGTCTACGTTTATCTGCTTGCTTCATTGTTCGTGAGTGAGTCTTTGTATTCTGCAAATGTATAAATGCAATTATGGCGAAGCAATTACAATCGCAGACATATATACAAGGGATACCTACTTTCAAATATTCTCATATATACATATACATACATATATAAATATATATACATATATACACGTGCGTGTATAGATGTATATATGTATGTATATATATATATATATACATATATGTATATGCATATATATATGTAAAAATTTATATATATAATATATACATATATATATATATATATAATATATATATATATATATATATCTCTCTATATATAAACGGCAGTTTGTCTGTGCGTGCTTCTGTGTGTCTGTTTTCTCGTACCCTCACCCTGACCACGGCTTTCAACCGATTCTGATGAAACTTGACACACACATAGCCCAATGTCATAATTCAAAACTAACGCAGCGAAAATTTTGAAAAGTTCCCCCAGTTCTGAAAAAAATTGATAAATTCGACATGGGGTCGAGAATCATAAACATGAACCACAGACTGTCTAGGGGACGCAACTCGAGAATCTAAGCTTTTTTTATGCAACGCATTATCTATGGTAGTTTTCACAACTTGCAATCGATTTTCACCAAACTCATGGTGAAACTTAATGTTACCCTAAGAAACTCAATTCTGACGTTAGTTTTCCATGCAATACCTTACCATCAGAAACAATCGATAAAATCATGCCATTTTGGAAATCGCGTTCAAATTCAAGATGACATATTTTCGACAATATCTTTCACAAATTGGCAGGAATCTTTTTTTTTTCACAACGAGCATCATGTCTGCTCCAAGGAGCTATATAGCTCTTTTATTCCAATAGGATACATTATTGGAAAAAATCGGTTAATTTAATCATATGTGGCACACATAGCAAACAAATTGTGTATTAAACACAAACCAGACTGTCTAGGGG
>NW_021832549.1:22500-60707 GCF_006345805.1 Octopus sinensis | reverse complement strand
TTTTCTGCTGCTTTAAATAAAGCATATTACTCTACCTCTGGTATTTGAGTACTCTTTTTTTCCACCTTGTTTCACATTTATGTGTTTACTCCGGTATATATATATAAACCTAAGAGACCAAAATTGAAACAGAGGACCGACAAAGGAACAAACGGAAAACAAGACATGAACATGATCTTTCCTCGTCAGTTATCGTTGGAAGATCATTACAATTTCACGACTTTAACAAAAGCATTGTTCGATATCTGCTGAGATTAACTTCCTTATCTCCATTTCTTGTGATATATATATATATATAATATATATATATATATATACACACCACACGTGCGCACGCAAAACAAAAGTATAGATAATGACGCCGAATTTCCGATGTCATAGGATCAAATATCCGGCTGCAACTCCTACAATGTCTCATATGTGCTGCAAAGTATCTCGAACTGTCAGATAGACTCGCGGAGTATCTATTAGACATTCAACTTGGGAATGGGTCACCTGTCTCTCGACACTTTCGCTCCTCTCAAACACTTCTTGGTCTAGGTCCCATGCACAAGATCCCTCACCTTTCTCTTTCATATGGAACCGAAGCTTCCTTTCTCTCACCGAACGTATATACTCCATGCTTTAAATTCTTTACCTCCATTTTTCCATCTTGCATTTTCTGCCACCTTTTCCAAAATTATTCACCAATTCCTCTAATCTCATCTTCTTACCTGCAGCCCCAATTGTAGACCATCTACCTTCCCCCCTACACTTACCCACATCCTCTCAATACATTCACACAACTTACACACACACACACACGTCGCTTTTCACCATCCTTCTCCACACACACATTCATACCTTTCACTTATATGGGCATATACGCACACACTCACCCTATTTACCGTGTGAGTGCATGCATGTGTATTTGTGTGTGTATATGTATATATGCAAAGGCGGTGAGCTGGCCGAATCGTTAGCACGCCGGGCGAAATGCGTAGCCGTATTTCGTCTGTCGTTACGTTCCGAGTTCAAATTCCGCCGAGGTCGACTTTGCCTTTCATCCTTTCGGGGTCGATAAATAAAGTACCAGTTACACACTGGGGTCGATATAATCGACTTAATCCCTTTGTCTGTCCTTGTTTGTCCCCTCTGTGTTTAGCCCCTTGTGGGTAGTAAAGAAATATATATGTATATGTGTATGCGTGTATGTGTGTGTGTATGTGTGCGTGTGTGTGCGCGCGCTTGTCTGTAATGTAAATATATGATCGTCTTCAGACCCAGGTGAATATAGACATTGATCTATCGTGTGCTTGGTTGTTCATCCATAAATATGTTCCCCCTCCGAATGTAATATTGTGATCGATCAGCACACTTACGGCGAAACTAAGAGGTGTGGGTTCGTGTCCCAATGTCCGTTTTGGATGGGCGCAGGAGTGATTGTGTGGTCAGAAGTTTGCGTCCTATCTACATGGTTTCGGGTTCAGTCCTACTACATGACACCATGGGCAAGTGTCTTCTGCTATAGTCTCGGATTGACCAAAGTCTTGTGAGTGGATTTGCTAAACAGAAACTGTAAGAAGCCCATCTCACACATATATATACAGTATTAATAATAGGAAATGGATTTCGTATTAAGACTTTTATTGAGTACAACTTATGTTTCGACTCATCAGTGTGGGTCTCTTCAGGTACATTGATAAAGACATCTCAGAAGAGATCTATGATGTCGGCTGGCTTGTTGTAATATACTCATCAAGTTCGAATTATACATACTTACAGAAATTATTTATTATTAAGTGTATTTGTTTGTTTACATTTTTACACACACCCGTGCCGGTGGCACATTAAAAGCACCAACCGATCGTGGCCGATGCCAGACGCCCCTGGAACCTGTGCCGGTGGCACGTAAAAGCACCCACTACACTCTCGGAGTGGTTGGCGTTAGGAAAGGCATCCAGCTGTAGAAACTCTGCCAGATCAAGATTGGAACCTGGTGCAGCCATCTGGTTTGCCAGCCCTCAGCCAAAATCGTCCAACCCATGCTAGCATGGAAAGCGGACGTTAAACGATGATGATGATGATGATGATGATGATTGCCCCATAAAGCTAAAGTATTTAGCGTCTAAATTCGGCGGTGAATTTGTCAGCGGGCAGTTTAGCTTAATGGTAAAGCACTTAGCTGTTGTCTTTGAGAGATATAGGTTCGAGTCCCATGGTTGGTTGGTGCACTTTCCTGGATGTAAGTGTATACTGTTGCTTTTGTAAGCAAGGAGAGAATGTTTCTTCCTCAATGTTCAAAATATGCACTGTTGGGGGGGTTATATTTCATTTCTGTGATACACAGATTGTATCAGCTTATATTTGCTCACCTTGACTACGGTGCTCCAGTTTATGAGAGCGGGGTCGTCCACATACTCTTTTGCACAAAGATACTGCATGCCTTTTATTCGTATCTCTAAATGAAGCCAAGTCCTGTGTCTATTTTTCCTTGAAGGCATTTCATCATTCCAAGATTTTGTAATCCCATCTGTTCATGGTTGGGGCCTTGTAAATCAGTTTTTTTCCAGGTACTTATTCAAGGGACAGTTATTGGGAAATCTAGTTACAATGTCAATATGGGATATTCTTGATGCTATTGTTACTGAAGACTGAGCCTATGTTGGTTAGGTGTAT
Source organism: Octopus sinensis (assembly GCF_006345805.1). Lineage (NCBI taxonomy): Eukaryota > Metazoa > Mollusca > Cephalopoda > Octopoda > Octopodidae > Octopus > Octopus sinensis. Next base: position 58,049 of record NW_021832549.1, on the reverse strand, counting down.
ATAGCTAACTTTAACTGTGTCCCTATTAAGGATCTTGTGACATTCATACAATGAAAAGTAGGTGTCTGAGTCTCAGAAATTCTCTTTAAAATCTTTAATTTAACTGTTTACCATTCGGATTATTCTGTCAAATGTAACGATTATTTATTCACATTTTGCCTATTAATTTGCCTATTTATTCACATTTTGCCTTCTAAACCCAGGAAGAACTTCCAACATTAATTACATTAATTCATGAATTTCTTAATAACTCAGACAACTTTAGGAAATTGGATTCTAAACTGACGAGAGACGCAAGACTGAGGATGCCATTCCCACACCGTTATTAACAATGTGACCACTCAATAGGCTAGAAATAACATCCAAATTCCCCTCAGATAATACTGTACTGTCTTAAAGATATATAAGCTAATGTAGCCCTAGGTACATTATAGGATGGTCTTGGCTGGAAAACCTTTAATCATAGCTCTGTCTGGATCAGCACTGATCTGGGGTTAAAGGAAGGACGTATTAGATAAAGTAGTCCTAGATACACTATGCCAGAATAAAAGATGGAATGGTCATGGCTGAAACATCTTTGATCATAGATCTGCTGTATCAGGACTGACCCAAGGCTAAACAACGATGACAAATCTTGTAGGACCCCAGGAGGGTGCCACCAGAACTCAATGAAAAACAGAAAGTCGTTAACAACATTTGATGTATTTAATTATTAATTATTAATTTACATTTTCTTGATATAGTACAGTAGAGGAGGGAGTGGGGAAATGACCCTTCTCCCGGGTACAACTGCACCGACCTTTGCTGGACACACAGACATCAAGGTGATGATGGTGATGATGATGAGGAGGAGGAGGATGAAGGAGGGAGGGGCGTGATATGTTGGCTTAGCATTTTGTGGCAGTTTTTGTTTGTTTTTTTGTCACTCTGCATGAGCGAGTGGGTGTATATAAATAGATATCTACACACACACACACACACACACACACGGCAATGATTCCTCAAAAGTAAAACAGTAAATAAAAATTTATCAAAATCAATACTGAGAGACTTGTGGGACACTGACTGTGTGTGTGTGTGTGTGTGTTGTGTGTGTGTGTGTGTGTTGTGTGTGTGTGTATGTGTGTGTGTGTGTGTGTGCATTCATGTGTGTGTGTGTATATAATAGAATTACATGCGAGTATATAAATATATATGTTAATATATATAAACGAAAGTGTTAGCCGTGTGTGTGTGTGTGTGTGTATGTTTATGATCCAACTGTGTGTGTGTGTGTGTACCAGTGTGTGGGTGAGGGAGCCAATGTTGTCACCCCAGTACTAAAGCCAAAACCCCTGAAATTTTTATAAATAGTGTATGTGTGTATGTAAGTGCACATGTGTGTGTGTATAAACACATACATGCACACACACACACACACACACACCCAAGTACATATCTCTGGATGTTTGTCAGGGGAAACAAGAGGGGGGTGGGATGGAGAAGAGGCAAATGATAATGACGATGAAGATGCTGCAGCAGACAGACAGACAGACAGACAGAGACAGAGTATCCATGGCAACAGTCCCCCCCCACCACTGTCACCCTCTTTGCACAATAAATAAAACAGTCAGTTGGATGAGGGAGGAAGAAGAAGGGGGAGGAGTTGTCAGACTGTTCGTTGCTAGGAAACTGAACATTGTAGTAACCACGGTAACAATGAGAACAGCAGCAGCAGCAGCATCAACAGAATGATGGTGGTGGTGGTGGTGGTGAAGCTGCAGGGGCCGTTGGTGGGGCAGACATCATCTGATACGGGTGAATAAATTCAACACTGATTTAGATTCCTGCAAAAGGAAAGAAAGAGAAGTGTTTATAATGGTGTGTATACAGTCATATATTGGAGGGGGGGGGTATATACTGTTCGAATTTACAGAAAAACAAAAAAAACTGATTTGGTAAAACACCTGCAAAATTATTAAGCATCACACCTACAACCACTTTGAGCACCTTTTGGGGCTTTGTGTGTCTAACACACATGTGAGCATGCCTACAAAGTCAGAAAACAGCACAGCTCCCATGACTTTCGGAAACATTTCTTCACACTCAGAGTCGCTGAAGCATGGAACAAACTACCTGCATCAGTTGTTAGTTGCCGAGACATTGCATCCTTTAAATCCTCCATCTTTCCTGAAATTCACCAACACAAAATCTGATATCCCCACCACTCCATACGCATGCACACATGTATATCATGACTCACATACTGTTCACTTCCCTGACTTTTATACATAATTCTATGTACTGTACATGCACCTTTGACGAGTTGCGGTGCACCTGAGCACTGTACACAATAATTTCATTATTATTATTATTATTATTATTAGGCACATAAAAAGCACCATCCGAACGTGGCCGATGCCAGCGCCGCCTCGACTGGCTTCTGTGCCGGTGGCACATAAAAAGCACCATCCGAACGTGGGTGATGCCAGTGCCGCCTTGACTGGCTTCTGTGCCGGTGGCACATAAAAAGCACCATCCGAACGTGGCCAATGCCAGCGCCGCCTTGACTGGCTTCTGCGCCGGTGGCATGTAAAAAGCACCATCCGAACGTGGCCAATGCCAGCGCTGCCTCGACTGGCTTCTGTGCCGGTGGCACATAAAAAGGACCATCCAAACGTGGCCGATGCCAGCGCCGCTTTGACTGGCTTCCGTGCTGGTGGCACGTTAAAAGCACCACCCGATCGTGGCCAATGCCAGACTCTCCTGGCACCTGTGCTGGTGGCACGTTAAAAGCACCCACTACACTCGCGGAGTGGTTGGCGTTAGGAAGGGCATCCAGCTGTAGAAACACTGCCAGATCAGACTGGAGCCTGGTGCAGCCCCTGGCTTCCCAGATCCCCGGTCGAACCGTCCAACTTGTGCTAGTGCGGAAAACGGATGTTAAACGATGATGATGATGATGATTATTATTATATTATTACTTCTGCCTTAGCGAAGGCAGAGGTATTGTTTCCAGTCATGTTTGTTTGTTTGTCCATGGATAAGACATCTCAAGAACCTCTGGATGGATTCGGATGAAACTTTGAAGGATGTCTGGCCTCGTGACAGGTACAAACTGATTAGAATATAAAATTTTCTCCCTTGAAAAACAGGTGAGGGTTGGTGACAGGAACAACATCCAGCTATAAACCCTGGATCACAATTAAATGACTGTTCGTCCATGGACGAACAGACAGACATCAAAACAAATAACGAAATGGCTCTTTGCAGAGCATTATCAAAGTGGTTTTGTTAGATTCTCACCTTTGTTGAACGTGTTTTGCTGAAAACATTCCAAAATCTGAGTGTTTCATCACCGGCCCCTGTGACGATGGCCTCACCATCAGGAGACATCGCCTGCAATAATGAAAGGGACAGTTGGAAACAACAGAGAAAACGGTTGGGAGAGGGTGGTCACTCCATGGGCCACGTTAACATCCATCCAGCCAAACACCGCACACTTCTTTCTCTCAGTCTCACTTCTGCAAGCGATGTCATCAGCATCAGCCAATATTGAACCCTCCACCAACACATGACAGAGATAGAGGAAAGGACAACCCACAAGACAAGTTTCACATCCTCACCCCACCCTAAAACAGGTCCAGTGGACCCTTCAAACCTAGACAATTCCACAAACAATATACCACACACCCAAGTCCCCCCTACATTTATTAAACACTTCATCCACCCCCACTACATGCAGATGGGGTTAGAAAATGCCCTTAATTGTCCCTCCCCAGTCCCAGTCTTTACACTGGCTTCACAAGTAGTTCCTATATTTATGGGGTCCTACCTACCATCCCAGTATGTGTCCCATTTCAGAGACTACCTCCCATACCCTGCCACTCACCTAAGTGATTCCCCACATCACATCTATCAAACCCCTAATCTCTCTCAATCCCCACCAGAGGTCATTACCTTTGAAAGAGAAAGCTTTGTTGTTCCACTATCAACCATGACCACCCCACCAAATAACCCCCCCCCCCACTGTATCTAGTATGACAGCCACTCTATTGAACCACCTCCTCATAGGTCCTATCCATCTGTTATTAAACACACCAGCATCTTCCAACCAGATGACCTCATTAACCAGGTCTGGCCTCTCACACTTACCCCACAATGTCAGTCTAGAAATAAACAATCACATCATCGAAATCTAGAAGCTAAGAGAAAAAAAACAATATAAATAAATAAGCCTTATTTTGGACAGAAGCATCTGAATGCTGTCCCCACCCCCCAAGGTTCTCTCATATCACCCTCACTATTTCCTCTGTTCGTTAACCCTTTTGATACCAACCTGGCTGAAACCACTTCTGGCTCTGTTGTACAAATGTCTTGTTTTCATAAGTTCTCAATTAAAATCTTCCACCAAACTTTAGTCACAATTTATGTTCCTAACACTTGTTTAATGATAACGAAGTTATTTTACTAAATTCTTTGTTTATATTTAAGATTAATTGAAAGAGACACGGAGCATCTCAACAGAAATATGGTAAGAAAAGGATTAAGAAGAAAAGGAGACCACAATGTGGTCACTCTATATGCTAGAAATAATAGCCTAAATTTCCTTCAATGCACACCCTTCCAACTGCTTCTAATGTGCATCTGCCCAAATGTAGAATTGTGTTTAACCGTTTCGATACCAACCTGGCTGAAACCACCTCTGGCTCTGTAATACAAATGTCTTGTTTTCATAAGTTCTCAATTAAAATCTTCCACCAAACCTTAGTCACAATTTATGTTCCTAACACTAGCTTAACGATAACGAAGTCATTTTACTAAATTCTTTCTTATATTTAAAGTAATTGAAAGAAACACAGAGCATCTTAAAATAAATACAGTAACGAAAGGGTTAAACACAGTCGCCTGTCATTACACTCACACACACTTCTATTCTGGTATGACCCCCATCATTTTTTTTTCCTTCTTAACCCGCCTCATACACATTCAGGGTTAGGGTTAGGATATACAAACACAGCCCTTAAGGGTCTTCGTTGATACATTTCAGCTTAGTCTCTTTCCACAACACAAACAACACCTGGCCCTCCATCAGTTATGGCAATGAGCATTCCAGGTGGTTTAATCAACAGGACAGCCTGTTCGTGAAATTAACATGTGGAATTCCACAGACACGCATACCCTTAACGCAGTTCTCAGGTAGATTCAGTGTGACACAAAATGTGACAAGGCTGGCCCCTGTTGAATTACAGGTACAACTCACTTTTGCCAGCTGATTGGACTGGAACAATAAAGTGAAATAAAGTGTCTTGCTCAAGCACACAATGCACAACAAGGAACTGAACTCACGTCCTTACAATCATGAGCCAAACACCCTAACCTCTAAGCCACGCATCTTCACCCTCATGAAGGCCAGTCCTGTATTTCAAGTTTTGGACCAAGACCCTGAGATCTGACAAGCTCAGAGCAATTACCAATCCCTAAACAGGGACAGACACACATCAAGGCCACAGTTCTGGGGCAACACACATCATACCACAGATACATGAGATGTGGGGGGTCTCATGCTTCACACAAACTGACAGTACAGTCAAAGATCTGGGTTGGGGTTTCACTTCTCAAGGGGAACCCACAGTTCCCCCCACCCACCCACCCACTCACCATGGTGACCAGTCAAAAACAGTTGTCCTACTCACTTGCAGCCAAGTAGGGGCTGCTGGACTGTAACTTCAGTTTGGCAGGGAATGGAGCTACCCCGACACCCAATAGGACTGTACTGAACCAGGGGTGGTTCCTTAACCTCAACACACTTACCAAATAAAGGACCCTGTAGGAATGACCGGTAAGTTTTGCTATCTGGACAAGACCTGGGTATTTCCACACTAAAATCTGGTTCTGGGAGTAGCCATGGGTGCTGACCTGCGGAGAGAGAAACATAACAACAGACAAGTTAATATAGTGACAGTGGTGGTGGTCATGGTGCATTGTGGGATAGTAATAGTAGTAGCAGTGGTGGTGGTAGTGGCAGTGATGATGACTGTGGTAGTGGTGATGGTGAGGGCGGTGGTAATGGTGGTGTGTTGTGGTAGCAGCCATAGTGGCTTTCTTACTGGTGCTATTAGCGTTTATATATATATATGCATGTGTGTGTGTGTGTGTGTACATATGCATATGCACGTATCTGTTTATGTATGTGTGTATATATATATATATATATATATATATATAGATATGTGTGTGTAGTATATAGGTGTTTGTGTATATGTCTGTGTATATATAATGGTGGTGCATTGTGGTTGGGGAGTAGTAGTAGTGGTGGTGGTGGTGGTGATGGGAGTGTGTGGGGTGGTGTAGAAGATGATAACTTTGATGATGATAATGATGCCTGTTAAGGTAAAAAAGATAGTAATTAAAATGGTTGTTAATTAAAACGAACTTACCAACTCGTTAGAATGTTTGGACCAGGCTAAGTTACAGACTTGTGATCCAGTGTCGACACACTGTAGGGGCTGACCAGTGAGGGTGTTCCAGAATCTCATACAGCGGTCAGCTGTGCCTCCACCACTGGCCAGCAGACCGTGTTGGTGTGGGGACCAGGCTATGGCCTTAACGGCTGCTAGGTGTTCCGTGTAGGTCTGCACAGGGCTCACACTGGTCACATTCCATACAAACAGTTTGTTATCGTTGCCACCTGAGGCCAGGTGTTGGTGGTCAGGGGACCACTTGAGACCACACACCTGGGAAAATAGAAGAAAAACAACAGTAGTTTAGTTGGTTAGAAAGACTCTGGGTGTGTCCGTGTGTCCAAACACTCCACACCATTTTTAAGCCTACTTTTAATAATATAGGCCTCACAGAGTCAATGACTCAGACCTCTGACATTGCTTGAGAAGAAGAACCATCAAGCCGAGCAAAATCGCAGTCGTGGCAGATACCAGTGTCACGCAAGTGACACATAAAAGCACCCATTACACTCTTGGAGTGGTTGGTGTTAGGAAGGGCATCCAGACATAGAAAACCCTGCCAAATCAGACTGGAGTCTGGTGCAGCCTTCCAGCTGACCAACCCTGGTCAAACTGTCCAACCCATGCCAGCATGGATAAACGGACATTAAATGATGATGATGATTCATTGATGTCTTGTGATTATCAAAACTGAACAAGGAGACATTAACAGCAGCAATTGATGGTACTCTCTCTCTCGTGTAGTCCAAGGTAGACAGCTCTGCCATTTCTCTTGTAAGTGAATCTGGTAGATGGAAACTGTATGGAAGCCTGTTTTTTAGCGAGACAGACAGACAGGTGTGTGCATGTGTGAATGATTTTCGTATTTCTCTTAATTACTTACTGCTCATTAACATTGGCTTCACTAACGAAATCATTCGCTTGCTGTCCACCATGAAAGCACACTAAGCTTCTCAACGTGTCTTCACATGTACTTTCTTTGTAAACAAAAGGTTCATCCATAAGGTGTCAGCATCTCGAAAGAGTCCAGAAGCTGGCTACCCACATGGTTCTTGGTCTCAAGCATTTGTCTTATGAAGAAAGGCTGAAGATGCTCGACCTTTATTCTCTTGAAAAACGCCGCCGCCGTGGAGATCTCATTCTTGCTCACAACATCATAAGTGGAAAGTGTAACCTCTCGAAAGAGCTGTTCTTCACTCCTGATCCAGAGCGTCGGCTGCGGGGTCATTCCGCAAAGCTCTACCTGCGACGATTTCATCTCAATCGAAGGAGAGGGGCTTTCTCCGTCCGGGTTGCGGATCTGTGGAACAAGCTGCCAGATGAGATGGTGAAGATGCCGACGACCGCTCGGTTCAAAGTCTCCCTTGACCTCAAGTGGCCTGAACTCTTTGCATGAAAACCACCCTGTACATAACTCCATATCCCCCTACATGGCCTTGCTTTTTGCTTTTTGAGCCAAAAATTAACTAACTAACATAAAACATGTCTGGGTTGTTCAATTGACTGGGATATTATCACTTGGTTTGAGACAAGACAGGGATTCATGCTAGGAAGAGCATCCAGCCACAAAAAACTTTCATTTGACCCATGCAAACATGGAAAAGTAAACTTTAAAATGACAATGGCAATGATGATATCATTGTCTTGTTAATTAAAACATCAAAGAGAAATGATTTGATTACCTTGTCTCTGTTATCATCATTATCATTTAATGTCCCTTTTCCATGCTGGCATGGGTTGGATGGTTCGAAAGGATCCAACAAGCCAAAGGACTGTGCCAAGTCCCAATGTTTACTTTGGCAGGATTTCAATGGCTGGTTGCCCTTCCTAATGTCCACCACCTCTCAAAGGGTGCTGGGTGCTTTTTATGTGGCACCAGCAATTAATGAGGTTACCAAGTAATTTGCAAGACAGAAATCCCCTTCACTGAAGTGAGGAGTAGCACTGAGAGAAGTGAAGAAAAGGGGTCAGTATAAAAAAAAAGGGACAGGTCCAGGTGTCTCGTATGAGAGGAGATACATGGCCACCGCAGCCAGAAAAGCAAGAAGAAGGTGAATAAGAGAGAAATGGTCAAGAGGGATGGAAAAGGGGAACAGGTGGGGACAGATGGATAGAGAGACAGGGACTGGGATGAATGCAGAAGGGGCACTGATGACCCAAAATAATTACCTCTTGCCTGTGTCCAGTCAACTTTCTCTCTGGGGCTAAAGAAGGGGTGCGTATATCTCTTTGAAGGATCAGACGGTCTCTACTACCAGAAGACAGTATGTCAGCATTCCAAGCCAATGCTCCTGAAACGAAACAAAAACAGGCATAGTGTATCTAGGACTACATAATCTGATGTGACCTCCTCCTTTGTTATTGTCGTGTCAGTAGTGTGTAGTGTGGTGTTGACACAGATACGGTAATGCTGCAGTATGCGGTTCGATGGACATCTGGCTGCTATTTCTAGCAGACTCACTAACCCACCCCTGGCCCCAGAAAGTATTGAACTCAAACCCTTCCACTTACCAACGCGAGCTGTGTGACCTTCCAGTGTGTTGATTTTCTTGTTTGCAGTTACATCCCAAATCTGGACATAACCTTTGTGGGTTCCCACGGCAACCAGATGACCCTACAACAGAAACAAAAAAACACCCTGAGAGACCTGGGTGAAGCGGGGGGGACACACATATATATTATACATCTCTCTCACACACACACACACACACACACACGCAAACACACAGCAAGCAAATGTCATATGCAATCACACACATAACAAGAGAAAGACCAGCTGGTGGTGGAGGTGGAAGTGATGATGGTTAGGAAGAGAAAGAGAGGTGAGGATGAGGAGGGAGAGGAGGGAGAAGATGAGGATGCTGAGGAAGAAGTGGAGGGGAAGATGAGGAGGGAAGGGGGGGAAGATGAGGATGCTGAGGAGGGAAGGGGGAAGATGAGGATGCTGAGGAGGGAAGGGGGGAGATGAGGAGAGAGGGGGGAAGAAGAGGAGGGGAAGATGAGGAGGGAAGGGGGAGCTGAGGAAGAGGAAGAGAAGGAGGATGATAGTGATGATGATGAAACTCACCCTTTCAGCCCAAGATACAGCTGTTACAGAATCTCCATCAGAAGCCAGGTCACAAAGCCGTGTCACCTACAACAACAACAACAACAAACAATTATTATTATTCTGCTGGGGTCAGCTTTGCCTTCCATTCTTTCAGGGTCAATTAAATAAGTACCAGTTACACACTGGTGGTCGATGTAATCACATTAATCCCTTCCCCCAAATTTGAGGCTTTGTGCTTCCTGTGGAAAGGATTATTATTATTAGTAGTAGTAGTAGTAAGCTGGTAGAATGTCTAACAAGGGTCAGACAGAATGCTTAGAGGCATTTCTTCCAGCTGTTTAGTTCCGAGTTCAATTTCCACCTGGGTGGACTTTGCCTTTCATATTGGGGGGGTCAATAAAATAAAGTATCAGAGTCATATACTGAAGAGGTGAATGGAACCCTGAACCCCTGAAACTGCTCCCTTTGTGCAAAAAATTGAAGCCACTATTTATTATTATTATTTAAGGCAGCAAGCATTCACACGCTGGACGAAATGCTTGATGGTATTTCATCCATCGCTATATTCTGAGTTCAAATTCCACTGAGGTCGACTTTGCCTTTCATCCTTTTGGGGATCAATAAATTAAGTACCAGCAAAACACTGGGGTCAAGGTAACCGACTAGACCCCACCCTCCCCCAAATTTCAGGCCTTGTGCCTAGAGTAAAAAGGATAATTATTTATTATTACAGAGGTTGCACAGTATACAATATCGTGAGGTTGTTGATTGAAGATATTGTGTCTGTTGGGGGTTTGCACTGTTTGTCAAGTCACAACAAGGACCTCAGACAGACACTACTTTACGCAATATGCATGCAGTTCCAAGTAATACCGACTTTTGCAATACATCTAGATTGAAGGGTATTTCTAAGGTTTTCAGATGGTTTTTCAGATTGGTTGGTATTGAACCCAATGCTTGGTTCACAATAGAGATAACCTTTATGTTCCACTCTCGTAGCTGCCACATCTTAGCAATCTCAATTCTCAGGTCTCCATATTTATCAACCTTTTCTCTCTTTCTTTCATGATGATATGTTCATCTCCTGACACCACCACGTCAATTATTAGGCACTTTTGTTTGTCATTCCTCTTAAGGGTTACTATATCCGGCTTTCGGGGCTCTAACACCTTGTCTGTCTGGAAATCAAAGTCCCAGACGATTTTTACCTTCCCCTTTTCATCCATTACCTTTTCCGGTGTATGTTGGTACCAAGCACCCATAACCTCATACCCATACTTACGGCAGAGTGGCCAGTGGAGGTTTTGGGCCACTCTGTTGCGGTAAGCTGGCAGAATTGTTAGCATACTGGCCGAAATGCTTAGCAGAATTTTGTCCTTCTTCACATTCTGAGTTCAAATTCAGCTGAGGTCAACTTTGCCTTTCATCCTCTTGAGGTCAATAAAATAAGTACCAGTCAACCACTGGGGTCAATGAAATCAACTTACCCCTTCCCTGAAAATTTCAGGCCTTGTGCCTTTAGTAGAAAGGATTATCATCATCATTATCATTATTCAGTAGTCTTATAGTGAATATGTGCTTTCATTGCACTACCAAGCACAGCTCTGTGTGCCTTGGCCATGCACGATGCCTAGCAATGCTGTTTTCTGTGGGTTATATATATATATATATATATATAAGTCCTGGGGTTTTGGTTATGTATTTGTCGGCGAGTTTTCTGACCATACCCAAATCACTATTATAGGGATTGTTTGTTTTCAGATCTCCAGATTCATGTTGTCTCTATTTTCAGATCTTTGTGTTTAGATAATTTCTCCGATACATTTTCTTTTGGAACAGATATGATGATTAGGAAGCAATTTTCTCCAGTTGTCCCTGACAACAATATCTGGTCAGTTAACCTTATCTCGCAGTCTATTTGCATTGATGTGTTTCAGAGTATGGTGGCTTTAGCATTTTTCTGACCCCTTTTCTGGATTTGCTTGTACAGGTACCAAACCTCTTATCCAGAATCCAGAAATCTGGAATTACTAGTAATCCGGTAATTTTTGAAACTGGCAAACTTTGAATTTCATGGGCTGTAGTAGTTCCCCACGCGGCTGCTTAGTTTCAGTTTAAAGAATTTTAAGGGGCTTAATAAAAATGAAACAGACCCTACTTTAGAAATGTATTCATTTGTATGTTATACAATTTTGTTTTTTTACTTTACATTGTTTATTTTATATTTTCAGTATATATAGCCTGTGTCCCGAAATCCAGACCACCTCTGGTCCCAAGGTTGCCAGATAAGAGGTTCAGTACTTGTACCACCATTATTCTGTTGGCACAAATTCCAGTGTTTAATAATAATAATCCTTTCTCCTGGAAACACAAGGCCTCAAATTTGGGGGGAAGGGATTAAGTCAATTAATATTGATACCAGTACATAACTGGTACTTCATTTATCAAGCCCAAAAGGATGAAAGGCAAAGTCAACCCCAGTGACATCTGAATTCAGAACACGAAGACAGACGAAATACTGCTAAGCATTTCGTCCAACATGCTAACGATTCTGCCAACTCTCTACCTTTATAACAATAATAATAAATATCCATTCTACAATAGACACAAAGTCTGGAATTTGGCCTTTGGTCCTTTAGATTGAGGCCAAAGTCAACCTTGATGGAATTTGAACTAAGAACAAAAACAAACAAAATGTCACTATAATAATAATAATAATAATAATAAGTAGTAGTAGTAGTAGTAGCAGCATTCACCATTTCCACAGTGCACCAGGACTGTGCACCTATACCTATTGCACTCTGTTGTCTCAGCTGTCACAAATATTAAACGTTTCTCACAGAGTGCTATACATAAATAATCAATCCTGCCCCTGCCCCAATGTCTCCTATGCAAATTAGCCTAGCAATGACAAGTGAATTCCAGTTTCTACTTAATATAAATGGCTATTTACTATAAGGTCATTCTAAGACCAGAGCAATCTCCTTTATTTTTTGTGTATGAAGAGAACAACCAGATGTATTTATATCGGTTTTAAGTTCCACAGCAAAAGACTTGAAAACTCTTGTTTTACTTTCTCTTAGATTTTTTAATAAACTGTGTTGTGCACACATTATATATATATATACATACACACAGACATAAGAGGGTCACTTACCTGGCTAGTACATGCACTCCACAAATAAACACAAGTGCCTAAACCGACACTAAGAACATTCTGTGATGACCAGTCGACTAAATTCAAATAGAAATCGTCTTGGAGTTCTGGGGCATCAAGAACCTTGAAGGGAATTTTTGATATCTTTCTCATGGCCTGTTTGAGGAGAGAGAGAGAGAGAGAGAGAGAGTTGAACACAACATCGAGTAACACTTTAATAACATCAATGGAGATGTTACCAGAATTTTGAAATGTTTTAACCAAAGAAAGTCTTACATAACGGATGCATTTCCTATTATATATATATATATATATATACATCCTATCAGATATATCACACACACCTAAAACAGATGCATTAAACGATTTCAAAATATCACTTTCTGGTTTCACTTCATTATTACAATTGATGTGTGTGTATATAAAACTAGATATTTGCATACAATGAGCATATATGTGTGTATGTATGTATGTGTGTATATATGTGTATGTATGTATGTATGTATATATATATGTGTATGTATGTATGTATATATGTGTATGTATGTATGTATGTGTATGTGTATATATATATATATATATATATAATGAGGGAGATAAATTGAATATTAATTTAATTAATAACAATTTAAAACCAGTAGCCTAGCATATAAAAAATCTGAAAAATCACAAAAAGTTTCAATACATGTGTATATTTAGGGCTAAAAAACCACTAGGTGGATAGCCATATGCTAGAAGAAGATCACAAACGATCTAACTACAAAGAAAGAATGTTCTCCAGAGAAAATTCAGCAAACACCAGAATTTTCTCAGGAGAACATTCTTTCTTTGTAGTTAGATCATATATGATCTTCTTCTAGCATATGGCTATCCACCTAGTGGTTTTTTAGCCCTAAATACACACACACACACACACACACACATATATATATATATACACACACACACACAATATTCACACACGTGTAGGGTCAAACTGTAAATGACACAGCGTTGGACTTACCTTCCGAGGTGAACGCAGCAGCTTTTGACTTTTACTTCCGACAGGGGAGAGAGAATAAGGAGACGAATCTGCAGCGTCAGGACTGCGCCGGGGAACATAATACTGCAATGTAGAAAAAGAAGGACATCACTCAAGACATAATAGAGGGAGGTGTGGGGTTGTTTAACCCCAGGTCAGTTTTGATCCAACAGACTTATGATCAAAGATGTTCCACCCATGACCAACCCATGTTTTATTCAGACATAGTGTATCTAAGATTACATTATCTAATGTGTCTTTCATTTACAAGAAAGTAGAATGCAATTTAACTGCTATTTCTAGCAGAAGTTATTCCAGGTGCAATTACCTTGAACAAGTTACGACTCTCCTTAGGAACAAGAATTCGGCGGTCATCAGGTTGTTGGTCCTGCAACAAGATACAAACAAGACAAATATTATTATTGATAACAATAATTATGGAAGGGGCCAGATGTAATTTATTGAAGCAGATTTTACTACAGCTGGGTGCCTTTCCTGCTTCCAACCCTCACCTGTTTCCAACCAAGGTAATAATTTCACTGTGGCTGGACATTTTTTTCTTTTATGGAAGATTGGAAAGGAAAGGCATTACCCACTTCGAAGAAGGTGACGAGGTTCAACAATAACAAAGAAAGCGACCAACCTTGATATCTTCAATCCCAGCCGAGAGGAGTTCGTTCTTTAGGAGACAGGTGTAGGCAAGACCATCTTTACCACCATCAGGGTTCGATTCTTTGGCCTTGCGGGTTTGGTTGAGAGATGGAGGACTGTCCTACAACACCAACATCAGTTTTATTGTTTTGATTTCTTTCCAGAAGGGACCACACACACACACACAAAACAAATATGCATTTCTTTACTACCCACAAGGGACTAAACACAGAGAGGACAAACAAGGACAGACAAACGGATTAAGTCGATTATATCGACCCCAGTGCGTAACTGGTACTTATTTAATCGACCCCGAAAGGATGAAAGGCAAAGTCAACCTCGGCGGAATTTGAACTCAGAACGTAACGGCAGACGAAATACGGCTACGCATTTCGCCCGACGTGCTAATGATTCTGCCAGCTCACAAAACAAATATGGCAGGGTCAACTACACACTCAGGCAATTGCAGGGTTAACGACATACAAACACACTGTTAGTTTTATTAATTAGCGCAATCACTGAGATTTAAGAAGGACCTGAGGACATGCACCACGCTCTCCCTGGCTGCTGTAGATCCCTATGTAGTTGGGAGCAGGCAAACACTCTTCCGACATACTGACCTTTGACTCAGAGGCACATCAGAGATGCTGACAACAGGAGGGGGCGGGATGAGAAAGACAGAGAGAGCTGTGCTATGTCTGTACACATTCACAGCTGAGTAGACTGGAGCGATGTGAAACGAAGTGTCTTGCTCAAGGAAACAACACCTAACCCAAGTTAGGAAGTGAACTCAAGAACACGGAATCATGGCAGTACCTCACCCACAACACCTGATCCACGAGGCCTTGTGCTGTTGTTTGGTTTCTAGTTTACAATGGATTGGACATGGACACACACACAGACTCATGTACACGTATATAGACACATGGACATGCATAAACACGCTTGTACACAAATACACACAGACGAGTACAGACATCCAAACATACAAACACACAATATGCACAAGGGCTAGGGTCATAAGGTTGCTCAGTGTGTGTGTGTGCGTGTGCGGTCATCAAAGTTTAATTATCAACTTGTTTCTGTTATTTGAAAGTTTTCCACTAAACCTAGTGGACCTTATGGGTATTTATAAATTTAAGGGTCAGTAGGAGACTGATGGGGGTTGAGAATAGCAGGTTCCTGGTTCAAGTACTTGGTAGGGAGTGCTCACCACTATAGACACCCAAGGACCACATGGTGATGGTGGTGGTGGTGGTGGTGGTGGTGGAAGGCAGGTCACCACGCAAGGACCAGGCGGTGGTGTGTTTGACAAACCACACAGGAACCAAATGATGGTATAAGACCTAGCGTCCAGGGAGTGGTGATGTTGTAAAGTACACCCTGCTGAAATTAAGGACTATCTGGGACCAGTTGCAAGAAAAAATCATGGGCAGTGGGTGAGTGATGCAACAATAGCATGGTGACCACCACTAAAGACACTTCGGGATAAAGCAGGGGTGGTGTGAAAAGCCAGTCACCCAGTGACCAGAGGGTGGTGTAACAGGACAGGGGGAGTGAGAGGACCAGGGTTGGAGGTGGTGTTAAATTATAAAGCAATAACAACAAGTGTTCACCTGAATCATATTGAAGTTAACAATCCAATTGGAACCGGCACGGCTGGGAATGAAACGGTCTCCATATTTCTCTTTACTTGGTGAAGCTGCTGGGCTGCTTCCTGGAATTGGCTGGAAAAAGAGAAGAAGAAATATTGGTTTGGTTAGAGATGGGGTCAAATAAGAGACACACATCATCAAGGTATATATTCATATCATCATTAAGCTATACATACATATACATGTGTGTGTGTGTGTGTGTGTGTGTGTGTGTATATATCTTTATCTTTTACTTGTTTCAGTCAATTGACTGTGGCCATGCTGGAGCACCGCCTTTAATCGAGCAACTCGACCCCAGGACTTATTCTTTTGTAAGCCCAGTACTTATTCTATCGGACTTTTTTGCCGAACCGCTAAGTAACGGGGACATAAACACACCATCATCGGTTGTCAAGCAATGCTAGGGGGACAAACACAGACACACAAACACACACATGCATATATATATATATATATACACACACAACAGGCTTCTTTCAGTTTCCGTCTACCAAATCCACTCACAAGGCTTTGGTCGGCCCGAGGCTATAGTAGAAGACACTTGCCCAAGGTGCCATGCAGTGGGACTGAACCCAGAATCATGTGGTTGGTAAACAAGCTACTTACCAGTCAGCCACTCCTGCGCCTATATATATAAATATATTCTTTATTTAAAGCAGCAGAAAATTCAACAAAACCTGTTACTCTGAGTTTCCCGTTGCCGTTCATCGGACAGTTTTCTCTAGCACACAGCCACAAAGTTTGCACAGGACATTTTGATACTTGGTGAAGGCAAGATGTCTCTCGATGCTGCAGGACAAATGGAAGTGTGGTCATTTTCCTCTGTTGTTAATTCTGTAGATGACCTCAAAAACAAAGTCTTTCCCAACTTCACACAAAACTACCAAAATCACAATTGGCTGTGTGAAAGAGCAATATTAGCTCCAAAAAACGTCACTGTTAACAAAATTAATCAACAGCTAATGCATTCTCTTCCTGGCACTATACACACTTACAAGTCTGTTGATACAATTCCAGATATAAATGAAGTTGTGAACTATCCTCCTGAATTTCTCAATTCACTGGAGCCTCCTGGACTACCTCCACACATATTACCACTTAAAGTTGGAACTCCTGTAATGCTACTCCGCAATCAGGAACCACCAAGACTTTGCAATGGAACACGACTGGTGATAAAGAAAATGAGGTCACAAGTTATCGAGGCGATCATTCTTTCTGGATGTGGAAAAGGTGATGACGTCTTTATTCCAAGAATTCCTCTTACTCCATCAGGAGCAGAAATTCCATTTACATTCAGAAGACTGCAATTCCTTCTTTGTGTCAGCTTTGCCATGTCCATTAACAAATCTCAGGGTCAAACCCTCTCTGTAGCTGGTCTTCTCTTGGAAGAGTCCTGCTTCTCGCATGGGCAACTGTATGTTGGCTGCTCAAGAGTAGGAACCAAAAGAAACCTTTTTGTATTTGCTCCACAAGGAAAAACAAGGAACATTGTTTACAACGAGGTGTTATAATCTCAACAGCCAGGAGGTATATACACGATCCCCTTTTTTTTTTAACAAACTTCATGTACTTTCATGTATTTATATTAATATACATATATGTGTGTGTGTGTCCATATATATATAACAGAAAAATCTAATTCTTCAATTGAATGTAACCAGATGGAAATCGTGAACAAGGTTAGTAATCAGGAAGACAAGAAGAGACAACATATTTCAATACCTAACTTTATATATACACACACACACACACACACTAATAAGAAATGAGATACTTACAGATGAATATGGTGAGTTCTGTCCATTTTGTTGTCGTAAAAGACGTTTCTCATATTCAGGGTCCATATTCTGGGTCTTTAAGGGCACCGGCACTTGAAATAAACACTGAAAAAAAAAGTATATGTATATAAATATAGATATACACACACACATCTTTTCTTTCTTCTTTAACTTGTTTCAGTTCATTAGGTTGTGACCATGCTGGGGCACCACCTTGAAGAATTTTAACCAAACCAATTGACCCCAGTATTTATTACTTTTAAGCCTGGTACATATTTTATTGGTCTCTTTTGCTGAACCACTAAGTTACAGGGATGTAAACACACCAACACTAGTTGTCAAGTGGTGATTGGGGACAAAGATACATACACACAGATATATATATGAAAGGCTTCTTTCAGTTTCCATCTACCAAATCCACCCACAAGATTTTAGTCAGCCCAATGCATTTGCCCAAGGGGCCACACAGTGGGACTGAACCTGGAACCATTTGGTTGGGAAGCAAACTTCTTACCCCAGCCACGCCAGCACCCACCCACACATTGGTTTGCTCTGTTTATAATGAAGAAAGGGAGAGGGACAGTGACCATCACCCCCTCACATAGGGTCTCCAAGAGATGCCAGTATCACCAAACAGGGGACCTGAGCAGAAAACTTGCAAAAAGTGTGGACCTCTTCTCACTTGGCACCCATGAATAAGATGGTGTTACCCTGGTAGGAGGCCATGGTGGGATTTGCCCCACACTCCAGTGATAAAGGACAGTGTTGGGAGTGAGGGAGGGGTAGCAAGGGGAGCAGTTTCTAGGAAAGGGATGAGAGGTAATACAAAAAAAGGGGGAAGGAATATGTACAATTCTGCTCTCATATGAATACAGCAGCTGAGGAAATAGTGTCATCGTCAGAAGGGGTGAGTGGAGGATGGCTGTAATCAAAATAAGTTGCAGGGAAGACTTGAGAGATGCAGATTAGGGAGTTTTTAGGACTGCTGAGGTGAACAGGTCTTCTTAGGCACTACAAATCATCATTCATCTTGATCCTTTTTCATCTTCTTCTTGAGACCCAAAATCTCAAAGTCAGGTTTCACTACTTTGTCCTCCATTTTCCTGGATCTCTCCCTTCTACACGTTCCATCCATGTTTGGCGATTAGCTCTTCTTTATGCACATGTCCGCCACCTATCTCCATACCAATGCAGTCCCCTCTCTCACACTACATCTAAAACCTCTTAAGCACAGAGTTCTTCTCTCAACACATTTTGCACTGTCATAAACGAAGGCAAACACTGCACATCCAGCAGAGCTTCCTTCCTTCCTTCCTGACTAGTCTTTGCATATCCTCTGCATTCATGGCTCATGCTTCACTGCCATGTAGCAGAGCTGTTCATACACATGCATTACACAAGCTGCCCTTCACTCTCAGGGAGATGGAGAGAGACAGAGAGACCTTTTGTTGCCAACAGAGATAATTGCTCCCTAAATTTTGATACTTTATCAACCACAGAACGACAAAAGGAAGAGCAGACATCAGCAGGGTTTGAAAGCCACAACGTAACATCAACACCTATATCCAACATCAGACATGCTGGAAATAGCAACCAAATTCTTTGAAATCATTGCCTTTTTTCTATCTTCGTTCCTGTACCATCAGATTGACAAACCAGCTTTAATAACATTCTAAACCTCTGAGTAGGATTCAGGGCTAAGAGCAACTGTTCATGGAATTTACAAGGTTTGCCAGAGTCTGTCTTCAGGAATCCTCATCATCATCATCATTGTTTAACGTCCGCTTTCCATGCTAGCATGGGTTGGACGATTTTGGCTGAGGGTTGGCAAACCAGATGGCTGCACCAGGCTCCAATCTTGATCTGGCAGAGTTTCTACAGCTGGATGCCCTTCCTAACGCCAACCACTCCAAGAGTGTAGTGGGTGCTTTTACGTGCCACCAGCACGGGGGCCAGCCAGGCGGCACTGGCAATGACCTCGCTTGAATCTTTTTACACATGCCACCGGCACAGGTGCCAGTGAAGCGACGGTGGTAACGATCATGCTCAAATGGTGCCCTTTTACGTGCCACAGCACGGGGGCCAGTCAGTCGGTACTGGCAATGACCTCACTCGAGGAATGTCTTATAAAATGACATTTTAGCAGCTGAACATAGACAAATTTTCCACATAAGACAGGAAACCCAGAATTTAAAGAGCTGGAACAACTACAACACAAGATTTTGTCCAATGCCTTCGACCCTGCCTCAATTGGTGTTTTTGTTCCCAGACCCCACCAGAAGGGCTGAAAGACAAATTAAACCTCAACAGAAAATAAACAACAACCAGAAATCACAGCCTTAAAAAACAAAAAAAAAAAAAGGATATGTTGAAGAATATAGTTGTGAACGTGTAAAAAGATGGGATGGCTTTGGTTGGAACCCTTGGATTTAGTCCCACTGTGGGACTCTCAGAGCAAGTGGTTTGAATAATAGCTCCAAGCTGACCAAAGTCTGGTGAGAGAATCAGGCAGACAAAACACTGAAAAGCAGCCCATTCTGTGTGTGGATCTTTTCTTTTACTTTCTGCTTCAGTCGTTTAACTGCAGCCATGCTGGAGCACCACCTTAAAATTTTAGTTGAATGAATCAACCCCAGCACTTTTACTTTTTATAAGCCTGGTACTTATTCTATCATTCTCTCTTGTTGAACTGCTAAGTCACATGAACGTAAACACACTAACACCGGTAGTCAAATGGTAGTGGTGGTGGATATATATATATATATCCACCACCATATATGGGCTTCTTTCAGTTTCCATTTGCCAAATCCACTCACAAAGCTTTGGTCGGCCCGAGGCTATAGTAGAAGACACTTGCCCAGGGTGCTATGCAGTGGGACTGAACCCCAAACCACGTGGTTGAAAAGCAAGCTTCTTACCACACAGCCACACCTACATCCTATGTATGTGTGTGTGTGTGTGTATATATAACCAATCATCATTTCATGTCCATTTTCCTACACTTGTATGGGTCAGAGGGAATTTGTAGAGGCAGATTTGTTATGGCTGGATGCTGTCACCAACCCTCCTCAACTGTTTGACCAAGCAAGGCAATATTCCCTCGTGGCCTTAAGAGATTTTTCATGGAACAATGAAAATAACACCATTTCTATAACAGTGACATTTGTTTACAACTATCACTTGATGTCAAGACAGGGGTAT
This sequence comes from Octopus sinensis, assembly GCF_006345805.1. Classification (NCBI taxonomy): domain Eukaryota; kingdom Metazoa; phylum Mollusca; class Cephalopoda; order Octopoda; family Octopodidae; genus Octopus; species Octopus sinensis. The sequence continues at coordinate 37,094 of NW_021832549.1, read as the reverse complement.
AAACACACACACACACACATACACAAATACATGTGTGTGTGTATGACAAAGGACCGAGATACCTGGCCATACTCAAAATCTGTGCCCTGCAGCGAAAGTGTTAAGACCAATCCTTCTGGTTGTGTAAAGCATTCGAGGTGGTGCCACATAAAAGCACCTGACAGCGACATGTACAAGTGCCTGTGTGACATCACAAAAAAGCACCCAGCACACTCTGTAAAGGCACCCGGCCATAGAAACCATGCCATACCAGACCGGAACCTGGTGCAGCTCTCTAGCATGCCAGCCCTGGTCACACCATCCAATGCATGCCAGCATGAACAACAGACATTAAATGATGATGATGATATTGAAACTCCGACGTCTGGCAGCTGACTTGGCAGACACCCATAAAATTATCAACCATCGTAGAAACAATGACTCTGAGCACTTTTTCAAACTCCACCCGTCTCACACCCACGGACATATTTACAAAGTCAGAAAACAGCACAGCTCCTATGACTTTCAGAAACATTTTTTCACGCCAAGAGTTGCTGAAGCATGGAACAAACTGCCGGCATCAGTTGTTAGTTGTCGGAGCACTGTATCCTTCAAAACTTCCATGCTTTCTGAGATTCGCCAACACTACACCTGATTTTCTCCCCTCCATACACACACAAGCATGTATCTGACTCATGCATTGTTCGCTTTCCAGACATTTGTACATTACTGCATATACTCTGACAAGTTGTGGTGCACCTGAGCACTGTATACAATAATTTCATTATATTATATTATTATATATATATAATGGGCTTCTTCCAGTTTCTGTTAACCAAATTCTACTTGCAAGACTCATCAACCTGAGGGCATGGTAGAAGATATTTGCTTAAGGTGCTACACAGTGAGACTTAACCTGAAACGCTGTGATTGAGAAACAAACTCCTCAACTACATGGCCACACCTGTTCCTTTTCTATATTTGTGAGGGTTTACAACTAGGGGCCATCCAGCCTCAGAAAGTCTGCCTTGACAAGTTCCATCTAATCCCTGGAGAGGTGGACATTGAACAATGATACTGATGATGGTAGATACATCGGTGGATGGATGTTCAACACAGGTCTATGCAGGACGTGTGTCTGCACCTTTTCCCATTTCCTTGTTTTGATTTTTGCATATTAACTGTAGACAAACATCCCTGTCATACAAGCAGTGTAGGGTGTGGGCAGTGTTTCATAAAAACATGTTCAGACAGGGGTAAAAATATTACCTTCCTTATTTATCTTCATTGTGGTTACAGAAATAGCAGCTAGGTCGACCATTTTAAAAAGAAGGAAAGACAAACAGGACTCTTATAGTCCTCGATATATTATCTGACCCAAACAGGCTGGTCATGGTTGGAATGTCTGTGCTGCAGTTAAAGGACTACAAAAGTGAGGTAGCTGACTCACACAGTGAAGGACCAGTACCCTACACTGATTAAACATAAAGGGGTGGCTTGGGACAAGTTAAAGGCCGGAAGAAGTTGTTTTTCTGTCTCTGCTGCCCAATGACAGGTCAACAGAGTTATTAGGGTGTTGGACAGAAAACTTTGAGGATTTTGTTACAACCCTCTGTGCTCTGAGTTCAAATTCAGTCAACTTGGCCTTTTATCCCTTAACCCTTTCATTACCGTATTTCTATTGAGATGCTCTGTGTTTCTTTCAATCATTTTAAATATAACAAAGAATTTAGTAAAATAACTTAATTATCATTAAGCTATTGTTTGGAACATAAATTGTGACTAAGGAATGGTGGAAGATTTTAATTCAGAACTTATGAAAACAAGACATTTTACCACAGAGCCAGAGCCGGTTTTGGCCGGGTTAGTAACAAAAGGGTTAAGGGGTAATAAATGAAATACCCAAACAGGGCATTGAACTGATGAAATGTTAAGTCGGATCTCCTGCCTTGCAGCATTTGTTCCTACTGTATTCCCCACCCGTAAGAAGATGGATGGTGGAACAATCCACACAATGGACTAGACCAACAGCCAGGTCCATCTTGTGGAACAGTGCACACAATGGACTCAACCAATAGCCAGGTCCATCCTACATATTATGTTTGCCATAACGCCACAAGTCAGCAATGCTCAGCCTCTGCACAGCCATGTGTAACAGTCTCTTCTTCACTTTGCACACATCTTGATCAGTCTCACCTGGTCGCACTTGCATAAGCAGAAAATCAAAATTGCGGGAGGAAGGAACAATCAATTAGATTGATCCCAGTACATTACAAGGGCTCTATTTTACTGACCCCAGAAGAATGAATTTACTAATTTCTTCATTACTTTCAAAATTAATTAAAACAAGGGCATCATATTTCAGCAGAAATATGCTAACAAAAGGGTTTAAAATAATAAAAATCCCACCACAACACAGCTGTAGCCTTTGAAGCTAAGTTTTAAAGGGGTTAGGGTGTTACCAAGTGGTTTGATCACCATTTGCATTGACCTTGTATGTTGTGAGCTTTCAACTAATATAAGAAAAATGTGATTAGTCTAATCGCTAATTAGTAATTAAGGGGTTGGAGTCAGTGGTACACTAAACTAAGGGGTTAAGTTTGATGATTTTGAGTAAAACACTACAGCCCCCTACTCCCCACTACTTGATATTTTTATGACCCCAGAAACTCTGATAGGATTTCTACAGTCGTTTGCCAACACATAACCCCTAATAACAATAAATACCCTAAAAGGGGGGAGGGATAAAGAAAGGGAAAGTAGCTGAGAACAATAGAGGCCCAGATTAAGATAATCCTCACAGATTAGAGAGAAGACCCAGAGCATCAGTAGTAATAGTAGCAGTGGTGGTGGTGGTGGTGGTGGTGGTGGTAATATGCCAGGTGTTGGGACTGAGTGGAACAATGGAACAACTTGGGTGTTCATCACACAATGGAGACATTTCATGGTGGTGGTCACTACAAGGATTCAAATAGTGCAGTGGTAAAAGACAGCATTTGACCCTACAACATCCAAAAGTCATGCACAATTCCACATGATCAGACACCAACACACTAGCCCTTAATGTAGTCATGTGACCAGCTAAAGATCAAGGAGTCCAAGAGTTTAACAAAAGAAGGGAAGGTCATGGCTGGAAAATCATCATAGGTTTGTTAGATCAGGACTGACCTAGGGCTAAACAAGAAGGAAGTGCACATTAGATAATATAGTCTTAGATACACTTATGTCTGATTAAAAGATGGGATGGTCACGGCTGGGACATCTTCGATCATAAATCTTTTGGATCAGGATTGACCTATGGTTAAATAAGAAGTCTACACAAAGCAAACAGCTGGGGCCAAAAGTAAAAGGAGAAAGGGTCCAGAGAATAAAGCAGATTTGAGAGACAAAGGGAGAAGGAAAAGGAGTTAAGGATGTAGAAAAAGGGACTACTTCCTAGCTGAGAAACAAAGGGACCGCAGAGAGTAAGGATGTAAACAAAAGACAGCTGGGACCCTAAAGTGCAGCAACATCAGTTCATTGCCCAGTGTTTGTGGGTTCAAGCAAGCGTGTAACTCCATCCAATAACCTTCTCAATACAGTAGCTCAATATGCTAGAAATAGCAGCCAAATCACTGCAAATTCACATCCTACAACTAGGAAAGGACACGTAATGTATATAACTTATTTCAGTCATTAGATTGTGGCCATGCTGGGGCACCACTTTGAAGAATTTTAGTCAAACAAATTGACCCCAGAACTTATTTTCTTAAAACCTAGCACTTATGCTATTAATTTCTTATATCGAACTGCTAAGTTACAGGGAGATAAAAACACCAGCATCAGTTGTCAAGCAACGATGGAGGACAAACTAGACACAAAAACACACACAGATATATATATATATATATATATATATAACATTATTGGTGAATTGAAGAAATGGAGCTGAACGCAGATTGAACAGAAATCGTTTTATTTCATTCTACACGTGTTTCGAAAGGCACAAATTACCAAAATCCGATTGAATAATGGGACCATATTGTGTCTTTCTCTTCAGGAAGAAAAAAGGAAATCCGTTAGAGAAACAAAAACAGAACAGAGGCGGAGCAAAAACCAAATCGAACTATGCTCCTAAGAGCCCATGGCGAAACTGTTTCGCCATGGGCTCTTAGGAGCATAGTTCGATTTGGTTTTTGCTCCGCCTCTGTTCTGTTTTTGTTTCTCTAACGGATTTCCTTTTTTCTTCCTGAAGAGAAAGACACAATATGGTCCCATTATTCAATCGGATTTTGGTAATTTGTGCCTTTCGAAACACGTGTAGAATGAAATAAAACGATTTCTGTTCAATCTGCGTTCAGCTCCATTTCTTCAATTCACCAATAATGTTTTAATTTCAATTATCCGCACCAACGCACGGTTGCAACGCCAGATGGTTGTACCTCCAACCATGCTGTTTACTGCTGTGATTTTTGCTACTAAGGTATCGGTTAACTTTTGATTAATCTACAACAAGATTAATCTTTCTATTTCACATAATTATATATATATATATATATATACATACAGAGAGAGAGAGAGAGAGAGATATTAGAGGCGACTCCAGGTCATCAATGTCACTCAGGCCTACCACAGATTTCGCATAAGCTATAAAAGAAGCTAAGAGATGTAATGAACACTGCAGACTTACATATGCACAGATAATTTAACAGTAAGAATGCCTCACGTTTCCCCACAATATTTCTAGCTCCAAATGGCTTATTTTTTTATATCTTGCACTATGTCTTTCTCCCTTTTTAAGTTAAGGGCAAAAATAAAGCAACCCTGCAAAACACAACTGATCTTTACACACAGATGCACAGAATAACAGCAGCGGAGTGTGCAGCAAACATCAGTGATCTGACTGTCACCTCTACTCTTGACAAGAGATGCCAGTTAGTCTTTTACCCCTACCAGGCTCATTCGTATCAGCCCGAGTTGCTGGATAAGTTTTCATTCCTTTAAGAATATTGTAGAAAGGAAACTTCTCATAGATTGGAATTTAAATCTTAATCTCTACAGAAACTTATCATTTCAAGAAAACATTGAATTTGGATTCCTTTTAATCTTCACGATTATAGATAACAACTCAGACTGTAACTTCTGAGCCCAAGTCAGGCAAGTGTGAACGATGTCGAAGGAACGTCTGCTACGAATGATGTTTTCTGATACAGGGCACCTCTAAGATGACCATCAGACACTGAACAAAAATAAATAAACGGCAATCAGACTCAATAAAAGGAGCCTGAGTTATCAGCTTGCAATTACATACTTGAAGTCAGTGTTGGCAGAAATTAAACCAGCTTGCAAATACATGCTCACTTTATTTATTAAATTTATACTCAGGCTAAGCCCGAACAGCCTGAGTACTGGAGTCACATCTGATATACATGTGTGTGTGTGTATATCTATTATATAAAATCCGTTCGGTCTGTCTGTGTATGTGTCTTCTAGGATCTCGGGCATCCTCCATCCGACTGCGCTCAAATTTGATATGTAGATACCAATGGTATCAGGGCGTGTATAAGTCTTAAAATAATTACAAAAATCGATTCTAGGTGAGAATGCAATTGATAAAGCCGTGGGAACATGCATTTGTACACGCAAGTACACCAGCTGTTGCGATCAACATTACACTACGCGAGAAAAATCCACGTGCAGTTTGCACAAAAAGAAGTCAGCTGGCTTGAAATAATGCCACAAAATGAAACAGTCGGACAAGTTGTTTTGAGAAAATTTGGTTTAAATGTTTGACAACTCAGCACCGTCCATTGGACGGGGGGAGGGCGTTTTGCTCGTGTATATATATATATATATATATATATATATATATACATATATACACTGAGGAAATGACAAGAGACTGGGTGATGTAGCAATTTGCTGTACTTGATAAGACACATCAAGCTAAATAAAATCACTCTCTTCCACATATACAGGTTTGTCCTTAAAGGTGCCACTTAAAAGGCACCTATGCTGGTGGTGCACTAAAGGCACCTGAGCCAATGCTACATGAAAAGCTCCCAGCACATTCTATTAAATGGTCGGCACCAGGAAGGGCATCCGGCCATAGAAATCATGCCACAACAGACAGTCGGAGTCCAGAAAGCTTTATGTCAAACCGTCCAACCCAAGCCAGCATGGAGAGTGGACATTAAACAATGATGAGGATGATCCATGTACAAGTGACTGCCATTAAATTCACATTGCAGCCAGACAACTTCAGGTTCAATCCCATTGCACAGCACCTTGGGTCTCTTCCATGACAGGCCCAGGTTAACCAATGTCTTTTGAAAGGGTATGGAAGTCTACTGTGTGTGTGTGTGTGTCTGTGAGTTCACATTCTACGGCTTCCGTTTGTCACTGACGAGAGAAACAGTATGATATTTACATTCCTTGTTGACATAACAAACCATTGCTCTATACTTTCAAAAACCCATGCCATTGACAAACAATCCCTTATAAAACAGGTAAGGGATTGCCACAGGAAGGATCCCAGCCAACACATGAATGATAATACCGAGCTGTGCAGATAATCATCATCATCATCGTTTAGCATCCGCTTTCCATGCTAGCATGGGTTGGACGGTTCAACTGGGGTCTGTGAAGCCGGAAGGCTTCATCAGGCCCAGTCAGATTTGGCAGTGTTTCTACGGCTGGATGCCCTTCCTAACGCCAACCACTCCGTGAGTGTAGTCGGTGCTTTTTACATGCCACCCGCACAGGTGCCAGACAGAGCTGGCAAACGGCCACGAACGGATGGTGCTTTTACGTGCTACCAGCACGGGGGCCAGGCGAGGCTGGCAACAGACACGAGCGGATGGTGCTTTTACATGCCAACGGCACGGGGGTCAGGCGAGGCTGGCAACGGACAAACGATCGGATGGTTCGCTTAACCGCAGCTGCAATTTCCACTGATGTTGATTTGGTTTGATTTTGACTGTTCTCACTGGTCTTGCCGGGTCTTCCCACACACAGCATACTTCCAAAGGTCTCGGTCTCTAGTCATTTCCTTGGTGAGACCTAAAGTTCGAAGGTCGTGCTTCACCGCCTCGACTCAGGTTTTCCTGGGTCTACCTCTTCCACAGGTCCCCTCAACTGCCAGGGTGTGGCACTTTCGCAAGCAACTATCTTCAGCCATTCTCATCACATGACCATACCAGCGCAAACGTCTCTCTTGCACCCAACAACTGATGCTTCTTAGATCCAACTTTTCTCTCAAGGTACTTACATTCTGTCGAGTATGAACACTGACATTACACATCCATCGGAGCATACTGGCTTCATTTCTTGCGAGCTTACGCATATCCTCAGCAGTCACAGCCCATGTTTCACTACCATGTAGCATGGCGGTTCATACACATGCGTCATACAGTCTGCCTTTAACTCTGTGCGAGAGGCCTTTTGTCACCAGCAGAGGTAAGAGCTCTCTAAACTTTGCCCAGGCTATTCTTACTCTAATATATATATATATATATATATATATATATATATATATATATATTTATATATAGGCCCAGTCACTGCCAGATTTGACTGGGCCTGATGAAGCCTTCTGGCTTCACAGACCCCAGTAGAACCGTCCAACCCATGCTAGCATGGAAAACGGACGCTAAACGATGATGATGATGATGATGATGATATATATATGCATAGCTAGGTTTAGAATCAAAAGGCCTTAGAGTCAATGTAGCAAAGACCAAAGTTCTAGTAAGTAGGAAGGCAAACTCACCACACACCCCTTCAGGTAGGTGGCCCTACTCAATCTGTAGAAAAGGTGTAGGTAGAAACTCCATAAGATGTACCCAGTGTAAGCTATGGACACATATGAGGTGCAGCAATATCAAAGGAAAATTAACCGAGAAGATAGCTTTCGTGTGCAGCAGATGCACAGGGGCAATAGACACCACTGATACTCAGAAAACAGATTCCATTACATTGCTTGAGGAGAAACTAGAAGTAGTTGATAGTTTCTGCTACCTAGGTGACCAAGTTAGTAGCAGGGGTGGATGCTCAGAGAGCGTTACCACTAGAATAAGAATAGCTTGGACAAAGTTTAGGAAGCTTCTCCCACTACCGGCGACAAAGGGTCTCTCGCTCAGAGTGAAAGGTAGATTGTACGATGCATGTGTGCGAACTGCCATGCTTCATGGCAGTGAAACGTGGGCTGTGACTCCGGAAGACATGTGTAGGCTTGAAAGAAATGAAGCTATCATGATCCGCTGGATGTGTAGTGTCAGTGTCTATGCACAACAGAGTGTAAGCGTCCTGAGAGAAATGTTGGGCATAAGAAGCATTGGATGCAGCGTGGAGGAGAGACGATTGCGTTGGTATGGTCACGTACTACGGATGGATGAGGAGAGATGTGTGAAGAAGTGCCACTCCCAAACTGTTGAAGGAATCAGAGGTAGAGGTAGACCCAAGAAGACATGGGACGAGGTGGTCAAGCATGACCTTCGTACTTTGAGCCTCACAGCAGCTATGACGAAAGACCGAGACCTCTGTAGATACACTGTGACTTCGAAGACCCGACAAATGAAGTGAGTCCATGCTCGCAGGACGGCCTGCTGTGCGAACCTTGGATCGTAGAGTGACCCGTTGTTCTTGAGGAGACCTGTTGAGTCAACGTCAATATCAAAATAAAAATTCAAATGGAAATTGTAGTTAAGACACCTGTGCCGGTAACACGTAAAAAGCACCATCCAAATGTGGCAGATACTAGCATCGCCTGACTGGCATCCATGTCGGTAACACGTAAGAGCACCAACCAATCGTGGCCGTTTGCCAGTCTCCTCTGGCCCCTGTGCCGGTGGCACGTAAAAAACACCCACTACATTCAGAGTGGTTGGCATTAGGAAGGGCATCCAGCTGTAGAAACTCTGCCAAATCAGACTAGAGCCTGGTGCAGCCTCCATGGCTTACCAGACCCCAGTTGAACCGTCCAACCCATGCTAGCATAGAAAACGGACGTTAAATGATGATGATGATGATATGAGTGTGTGTGTGTGTGTACATATATGATGCCTGTGTGCGAACAGTCATGCTACACAGCAGTGAGACATGGGCTGTGACTGCTGAGGGCATGTATAGGCTTTCAAGAAATGAAGCTAGTATACTTCGCTAGATGTATAATGTCAGTGTGCATACATGACAGAGTGTTGTAAATGCCCTGAGAGAAAAGTTGGACCTAAGAAGCATTAGATGTGGTGTGCAAGAGAGACGACTGTGCTGGTATGGATGAGGACAGCTGTGTGAAGAAGTATCATACCCAAACAGTGGAGGGAACCTGTGGAAGAAGTAGAACCAGGAAGACCTGGGATGAGGTGGTGAAATACGACCTTCAAACGTTGGGTCTCACAAAGGCAATGACAAGCAACCAAGACCATTGGAGATATGCTGTACTTGAGAAGAGCTGACAAACCAAGTGAAATCATAGTTGTGGCCGATGCCAGTGCCGCCTGACTGGCACCCATGCCAGTGGCATGTTTTTTGGGGGTTTTTTTAGGGCCATCTTTGGTCATGGTTGACCATGGGTATCACGTCCATCCAGTTATTGTCCAGGTTGGGCCGCTCGGCCAGTGCAGCACTTCCTGTGGTTATGGAGACCAATGCAAGAATAACAGTCTCAGTTGCAGAGATTGCATCTGTGTGTGGATTGTGGTCTGTCAATCCCTTATGTCGGGCTCGCTTTTCTGCAGTAGCATGTAAAAAGCACCATTTAAGCATAGCTGATGCCAGGCTGCCTGACTGGCTTCCATGTCAATAGCACGTAAAAAGCACCCCCTACACTCTCAGAGTAGTTGGCATTAGGAAGGGCATCTAGCTGTAGGATCCTTACCAAATCAGATTGGAGTCTGGTGCAGCCTCCCGGCTTGCCAACCCTCAGTTAAACCATCCAGCCCATGCCAGCAGGGAAAGCAGATGTTAAACCACAAAGACGATGATATATATATATATATATATATATATAGTATAAATTTATAGAAAACAAAAGACAAAGACAGGTGTAGGAACAACAAGCAAGTGTATTAGTTTGACGCTCGGGAGAAATGGAAAAGTCTTTTACGTTTTGAGCCTATGCTCTTCAACAGAAAGGAATAAGAGGTAAAAAATGGAAAGAGACTGAAAGAAAAAAGTATATATACATATACTCCTTCTGGGGTCAAGACGTACTAGGGATCAACAGAGGGTTAACCAACTCCATCACTTTTGCCAAAAAATGCTTTATGTTGCACCATGACAGAAATTATTATTATTATTATTATGAGGGCAGTAAGCTGGTAGAATTGTTAGCATGCTGGGCAAAATGCTTTGTGGCAGTTCACTTTTATGTTATGAGTTCAACTTCTGCCAAGGTCAACTTTGTTTTTTATCCTTCAGGGCCAATAAAATAAGTACCAGTCGAGCACTGGGACTGGTGTAATCAATTTGCCCCTTTCCCCAAAACTGCTGTGCCAAAATTTTCAACCATTATTATCGTCAGTGTAGTATTGGGGAGCCCTCCAAACCACTAGACTTATGCCTGAATTAGAAACATTATTATTATTGAGGCAGCAAGCTAGCAGAATCATTGGCCAGACAAAATGCTTAGAGGCATTTCATCCGTCTGTACATTCTGAGTTCAAATTCCATCAAGGTCAAGTTTGCCTCTTATCCTTTCAGGGTCGATAAATTAAGTACCAGTTGAACACAGGGGTCAATGTAATTGACTTAACTCCACCCCCAAATTTCAAGCTTTGTGCCTTTAGTAGAAAGGATTATCATTATTATTATTATACTGTTATTATCACTTCTGTGCTTTACTAATATTTATTGTCCCCCCACCCCCGGAGAAAAGAAAATAGAAGAAGGGGTGGAGGGGTAATTCTCCATTTACAGAGGGGAAAGGTGAGAAGGGAAGGGGATGGTGCAGTGCCCGTGCATGATACCACCACCACCCGTCATCAAAAAATAACACTGAAATAAACAAGTTGAAACATGTTTGACAAGTGTCGCCCCCACCCGCCAGCTGTGAGAACTGGACGACAAACAGACAGACATTGCATTATAAATATAAATAAACGATAGAAACCGTTTATTGTAATCACAGGTAATGTTATTATCAAAATTAGTGACATCTGAATAAACACTCAATACTCAATCTTCGCTATATCCTCCGCTTAATGCTATCAGCTGGTTATTGTTATCAAAAAGTATCCGTCCCAAAGGGATTACAATTACTGCTTTCTACTGTATGCACATGCATTTATCTATATGTGGCTATATATAAACATACACACGCATATACGTTGTCATTATACATTTGCATAATACACAGACGGTTGTATGTGTGTGTATAGGGGCAGTGGGTGAGATTCAGAGACCTTCATGCATCTCTAAAAGGAATAAAGGGAACGTCAGTGTAGGGCGGGGTTAAAGAATACGTACACCACCCGTTTTCGGCGTAACAAAAACCCTAACTCCTGACCCTAAACACCGGGTTCACGTATTCTTTTTGTTTCGCCAAATGTAGGGACCTTTGTGTGATAATGATAAAGAGAATGGGAGATGTTTAGCCTTAGGTTTCTTGGGGGATATTCGTCCCACCCTGCCCCCTGACTGGAACCCTATAAACCTAATGGTGGTGGAAAGGAAAATTGCTGGTCAGGCATGATCCACAGCAAGACCTAGAATCAAATCCGCTCCAGCCATGTCCATTCCGTCTTCCTGTAAACCAGAGTCTAAACACATTTAAAAGCCTTGTTTATTTAGGAATCTAAGAGAGTGCGTTTCAGGAGATTATGGCTTAATTTAGAGTCGTTTCGAACCTTAGAGAAGAGGGTTCGCTTGTTGGCTCCTAAAGTGAAGTGTTATTGTGGTGTAGGGTGTTCGTGGCCCCAGGGGGGCAAAGGGAGCCACCTGTAAGGCAGGAGAGTTAGTGCAATGAGAGGGGGTCGCGTACGTCAGATATATAATTACATACACACACAATATATAAACACACACACATAAACACGTGTGTGTGTGTACACAGGCACACACACACACACACACATATATATATTTATATATATATATATATATACATGTGTGTGTGTGTATGTTTCGCATATATACATGTGTATACACTCGCGCGCGTCTGCTTCTGTATCACATATATACACTGATTGTGATCCCTCTGAGCCAGATGCTCTCTGATAGCAATAAACGACCGATAACATTAAGCAGATGGTTATAAGGATGTGGACGCATTTGTGGAGGTGTGTTGATGGCCCCAGGAAGGGAATCGCCAAAACACAGAGACGTTTGACGGGTCTCAGTGTCCGGATCCACACAGGGGCTGAGAGAGGGGGAGGGGGTTATAAGGGTTAGTGGAAGAGAATAGGGTAATAATATAAGATTCTGGAATGGAGAGATGATGGAGAAAAGAGACGTGGAAGACGGAGAGAGGGGAGACGACGGGCGTCCGTGTGGCGATGTTCGCGGAGAAATTAGGGAGGAAAGCAGGGAGAATATTGAATGTCTACTCACCACAGAAGGTAGAGAAAGTGTGTAGAGAGGCAGCGGTGTATATGAGCCTGGGTTGAGGCCGGTCAAGTGATGTCAGGGTTGGAGTCAAATGTCGGAGATTTTCAAAATAAACAGTGACAAAATGGCCGACTGAAATGGAGCATCATGGGAAACCAGCGGGTAAAAATATAAAATCTGGGAGTCAAAAATACGGAAAAAATGTCTTTAAACATCAAATTCCGTTTTAAATAATTAACAAATACGTTTTAAAATCGTAAAAAGGTCGTTTCTGTTGAAGAATATTTCTTTTTTAAATTTAGGCGAAGTCAGGAGAAAACGGCTTTCATTCAAATAAACCAATTAATGGGGAATGTAAAAATATCTTGGCTCTCCTAATGGAACGAAACTTAATGAATGCGTTAAAACAAAACGAATCATGAAATTGCGTCCTTTTTTTTCTTCTTTTGAAACTTATCGTCATTATATCTTGTAGGTTAGATTTAATTTCTAGCCAGAACAAATATAAATCTTCATTTATATATTTCTACTCCGAAAACTCCCAAACAAATATTCGTAATTTTCTTTCTAATTTTCGAAATAAGAAAAAAAAATCTTATTTTCAAAAATTGCTAGCTTTAATAAGTAAACTAAACAAAAATAAGTTGACAATAAAACCGAAATTTAAATCAATCATCTTTTCTATAACAATAACTTATTATTTAAACGTTTATTCATTGATTTCCGTCATTCAGAATAGCCAAGATATTTTTGTACGTTACCCATCATTCTTGCTAACAGTTTAACTGACGCCGCTTTAGTTAAAGGTTACATGCCAGTGTATATTTGTAATATTTTTGTACTTGTTTCGGTCATTAGACTGTGGCCATACTGGGGCAACGCCATGAAGGGTTTAGTCGAACAAATTGACCCCAGTATTTGATTATTTTTAAGTCAAGTACTCAGCCTATGGTTCTCTTTTGGTGACCCGCTAAGTTTTGAGGATGTAAACAAACCAACACAGGAAGTCAAGTGGTGAGTGGGAAGCACAGAAACACACACACACATAGATAGATATAGATAGATAGATAGATAGATAGATAAATAGATAGATTATAATGGGAGAGGGCGGATTATGGGATTACCCTGGATTTCCCGTCCATAAGGGGTTTGGCCTTATGGTATATTGTCAGATCCCAAACCTGTTGGCCTAAAACCCCTTCAAAACATGCTCTACATCTTAGAGTGTGCTTTTTCTCCGGATTTATGTTTTTCTACAAACAATATATATATATTCATCATCATCATCATCATCATCGTTTAACGTCCGTTCTCCATGCTAGCATGGGTTGGACGGTTTGACCGAGGATCTGGGAAGCCAGAAGGCTGCACCAGGCTCCAGTCTTATCTGGCAATGTTTCTACAGCTGGATGCCCTTCCTAACGCCAACCACTCCGTGAGTGTAGTGGGTGCTTTTTACGTGCCACCTGCACAGGTGCCAGGCGAGGCTGGCAACGGCCACGGTCGGATTGGTGTATTTTATGTGCCAACGGCACGGAAGCCAGCCGAGGCGGCGCTGGCATCGGCCACGAGTCGGATAGTGCTTTTTACGTACCACCAGACCAGGGATCCTGGCTGGTTCAATTCGATTTCGCTTTCGCTTGCCCCAACATGTCTTCGCAAGTAAAGGGGGGTTGGCATGGGTGCCTGTCGTACGGTCGGATTGGTGTATTTTACGTGCCACCGGCATAGAAGCCAGTGGAGGCGGCGCTGGCATCGGCCACGAGTCGGATAGTGCTTTTTACGTACCACCAGACCAGGGATCCTGGCTGGTTCAATTCGATTTCGATTTCGATTTCACTTGCCCCAACATGTCTTCTATAGATAGATAGATAGATATATAGATAGATAGAAAGATGTTTTCGATCTAGTTTTGATTCTTTGCCATCAAATTTGATTGCAAAAAATTCAAATTTGATGGCAAAGAATCCAAACTAGATCGAAAACATCTATCTATCTATCTATATATATATATATATATATAATAATAATAATAAAAACATTGTGTACAGTGCTCAGGTGCACTACAACTCATCTAAAGTGTATGTATA